>NC_056439.1:53703957-53736457 GCF_018296145.1 Oncorhynchus tshawytscha | reverse complement strand
TAAGACTTCAGAGGGAGTCTGGTGAACCTCAAGGCTGACAGAAAGACCTGGAGAGGGGTGAAGAGAACACATTTAGCTACTTTTATATACTTTTAAAATGGAAACATACGTACACAAAAACTCTCATACTTGTCATAATATCCTAGACTAATGTTATTACCTGTCAGACAAATAAGTGAGACAGAGAATGGGATGAGAAATGGAAACATTTCTCTGTCAACAAGAACACTATGTAGAGGAAGTGTCATTCAGAACTCACCAGGAAGAGGATATAGAACACTATGACATCACAATCCAAAACATGGGCGTAACAGTAATGATCCCTCCCACTGGAAACAAAAACAGAAATTGTGAATCATAAATGGATACCAACTGGCACCTATTCCCTATAAAGTGCACTACTTTAGACCAGGGCCCATATGGTCCAATTTGGGACTCACTACTACAGAATGAATTCAACTGTTCACAAGAAGCACCATCCTACAGTACAGGCATTTACAATGGTGTTAAGCAGCCAGGTGGTTTGAATGAGCATCAGTACATATAGGGATTCAACTGGATCAGAATCAAGGGGTTTGAGTCAGGGAGAGGGAAGTGGATCAGAACAAGAGGTTTGAGACAGGGAGAGGGAAGTGGATCAGAACCAAGGGGTTTGAGTCAGGGAGAGGGAAGTGGATCAGAACCAAGGGGTTTGAGTCAGGGAGAGGGAATTGGATCAGAACAAGGGGTTTGAGTCAGGGAGAGGGAAGTGGATCAGAACCAAGGGGTTTGAGTCGGGAGAGGGAAGTGGATCAGAACCAAGGGGTTTGAGTCAGGGAGAGGGAAGTGGATCAGAACAAGGGGTTTGAGTCAGGGAGAGGGAAGTGGATCAGAACCAAGGGGTTTGAGTCAGGGAGAGGGAAGTGGATCAGAACCAAGGGGTTTGAGTCAGGGAGAGGGAAGTGGATCAGAACAAGGGGTTTGAGTCAGGGAGAGGGAAGTGGATCAGAACAAGGGGTTTGAGTCGGGAGAGGGAAGTAGATCAGAACAAGGGGTTTAAGTCGGGAGAGAGGGAAGTGGATCAGAACAAGGGGTTTGAGTCAGGGAGAGGGAAGTGGATCAGAACCAAGGGGTTTGAGTCAGGGAGAGAGGGAAGTTGATCAGAACCAAGGGGTTTGAGTCAGGGAGAGAGGAAGTGGATCAGAACCAAGGGGTTCAAGTCAGGGGAGAGGGAAGTGGATCAGAACAAGGGGTTTGAGTCAGGGAGAGGGAAGTGGATCAGAACCAAGGGGTTTGAGTCAGGGAGAGGGAAGTGGATCAGAACCAAGGGGTTTGAGTCAGGGAGAGGGAAGTGGATCAGAACCAAGGGGTTTGAGTCGGGAGAATGGGAAGTGGATCAGAACAAGGGGTTTGAGTCGGGAGAGAGGGAAGTGGATCAGAACAAGGGGTTTGAGTCGGGGTGAGGGAAGTGGATCAGAACAACGGGTTTGAGTCAGGGAGAGGGAAGTGGATCAGAACCAAGGGGTTTGAGTCAGGGAGAGGGAAGTGGATCAGAACCAAGGGGTTTGAGTCAGGGAGAGGGAAGTGGATCAGAACCAAGGGGTTTGAGTCAGGAGAGGGAAGTGGATCAGAACAAGGGGTTTGAGTCGGGAGAAAGAAGTGGATCAGAACCAAGGGGTTTGAGTCGGGAGAGAGAAGTGGATCAGAACCAAGGGGTTTGAGTCGGGAGAGAGAAGTGGATCAGAACCAAGGGGTTTGAGTCGGGAGAGAGGAGGTTTTCAGTACTGTGTCAAACTTTCTGCAAATAAATACACAGTCCTTTCTTCTATTGTGATCTCTGAGATTTTCATTACACCTTTCTACCGTTCCCAACTAAACTGTATTTATTTATACTAGTCTCTAGATATACCCCATCATGAGAGATATATCAGAGCAGCTTCAGTCTCTAGATATACCCCATCATGATAGATACGTATATCAGAGCAGCTTCAGTCTCTAGATATACCCCATCATGATAGATATATCAGAGCAGCTTCAGTCTCTAGTTCTACCCCATCATGATAGATATATCAGATCAGCTTCAGTCTCTAGGTCTACCCCATCATGATAGATATATCAGAGCAGCTTCAGTCTCTAGGTCTACCCCATCATGATAGATATATCAGAGCAGCTTCAGTCTCTAGGTATACCCCATCATGATAGATATATCAGAGCAGCTTCAGTCTCTAGGTTTACCCCATCATGATAGATATATCAGAGCAGCTTCAGTCTCTAGGTCTACCCCATCATGATAGATATATCAGATCAGCTTCAGTCTCTAGATATACCCCATCATGATAGATATATCAGAGCAGCTTCAGTCTCTAGGTCTACCCCATCATGATAGATATATCAGAGCAGCTTCAGTCTCTAGGTCTACCCCATCATGATAGATATATCAGAGCAGCTTCAGTCTCTAGTTCTACCCCATCATGATAGATACGTATATATCAGATCAGCTTCAGTCTCTAGGTCTACCCCATCATGATAGATACGTATATCAGAGCAGCTTCAGTCTCTAGGTCTACCCCATCATGATAGATACGTATATCAGAGCAGCTTCAGTCTCTAGGTCTACCCCATCATGATAGATATATCAGAGCAGCTTCAGTCTCTAGGTCTACCCCATCATGATAGATATATCAGAGCAGCTTCAGTCTCTAGTTCTACCCCATCATGATAGATATATCAGAGCAGCTTCAGTCTCTAGGTCTACCCCATCATGATAGATATATCAGAGCAGCTTCAGTCTCTAGGTCTACCCCATCATGATAGATACGTATATCAGAGCAGCTTCAGTCTCTAGGTCTACCCCATCATGATAGATATATCAGAGCAGCTCCAGTCTCTAGGTCTACCCCATCATGATAGATATATCAGATCAGCTTCAGTCTCTAGGTCTACCCCATCATGATAGATATATCAGATCAGCTTCAGTCTCTAGGTCTACCCCATCATGATAGATATATCAGAGCAGCTTCAGTCTCTAGGTCTACCCCATCATGATAGATACGTATATCAGAGCAGCTTCAGTCTCTAGATATACCCCATCATGATAGATATATCAGAGCAGCTTCAGTCTCTAGGTCTACCCCATCATGATAGATATATCAGAGCAGCTTCAGTCTCTAGGTCTACCCCATCATGATAGATACATATATCAGAGCAGCTTCAGTCTCTAGGTCTACCCCATCATGATAGATACGTATATCAGAGCAGCTTCAGTCTCTAGGTCTACCCCATCATGATAGATACGTATATCAGAGCAGCTTCAGTCTCTAGATATACCCCATCATGATAGATATATCACACCATCATCAGTCTCTAGGTCTGGGGTAGACCTAGACTAATAGAATGTTCTGATGACACCAGTAGACTAATAGAATGTTCTGATGACACCAGTAGACTAATATAATGTTCTGATGACACCACTAGACTAATAGAATGCTCTGGTGACACCAGTAGACTAATAGAATGCTCTGGTGACACCAGTAGACTAATAGAATGTTCTGGTGACACCAGTAGACTAATAGAATGTTCTGGTGACACCAGTAGACTAATAGAATGTTCTGGTTACACCAGTAGACTAATAGAATGTTCTGGTGACACCAGTAGACTAATAGAATGTTCTGATGACATCAGTAGACTAATAGAATGTTCTGAAGACATCAGTAGACTAATAGAATGTTCTGAAGACATCAGTAGACTAATAGAATGTTCTGGTGACACCAGTAGACTAATAGAATGTTCTGGTTACACCAGTAGACTAATAGAATGTTCTGGTTACACCAGTAGACTAATAGAATGTTCTGGTGACACCAGTAGAATAATATAATGTTCTGGTGACACCAGTAGACTAATATAATGTTCTGATGACACCAGTAGACTAATAGAATGTTCTGATGACACCAGTAGACTAATAGAATGTTCTGATGACACCAGTAGACTAATAGAATGTTCTGATGACACCAGTAGACAAACAGAATGTCACTTGGAGACGCTGAGAAGAGAGGAGATTGTGATGCTGTGTGCTGCTGCATACATAACTCAACCTCTAACCAAGAGACAGCAGTAGGCCTTCCTGTAACCCTGACCTTAACAACTCTACACCTGAGTTGAACTCTACACGGGAGTACAAACATGATATAATGCTTCAACCCAGCCAGTGTCACATCAGATAGTAGTATATATAGACCAGGTAGTAGTATATATAGACCAGGTAGTAGTATATATAGACCAGGTAGTAGTATATATAGACCAGGTAGTAGTATATATAGACCAGGTATATATAGACCAGGTAGTAGTATATATAGACCAGGTATATATAGACCAGGTAGTAGTATACATAGACCAGGTAGTAGTATATATAGACCAGGTAGTAGTATATATAGACCAGGTATATATAGACCAGGTAGTAGTATATATAGACCAGGTATATATAGACCAGGTAGTAGTATATATAGACCAGGTAGTAGTATATATAGACCAGGTAGTAGTATATATAGACCAGGTATATATAGACCAGGTAGTAGTATATATAGACCAGGTAGTAGTATATATAGACCAGGTAGTAGTATATATAGACCAGGTATATATAGACCAGGTAGTAGTATATATAGACCAGGTAGTAGTATATATAGACCAGGTAGTAGTATATATAGACCAGGTAGTAGTATATATAGACCAGGTAGTAGTATATATAGACCAGGTAGTAGTATATATAGACCAGGTAGTAGTATATATAGACCAGGTAGTAGTATATATAGACCAGGTAGTAGTATATATAGACCAGGTAGTAGTATATATAGACCAGGTAGTAGTATATATAGACCAGGTAGTAGTATATATAGACCAGGTAGTAGTATATATAGACCAGGTAGTAGTATATATAGACCAGGTAGTAGTATATATAGACCAGGTATATATAGACAGGTAGTAGTATATATAGACCAGGTAGTAGTATATATAGACCAGGTAGTAGTATATATAGACCAGGTAGTAGTATATATAGACCAGGTATATATAGACCAGGTAGTAGAATATATAGACCAGGTAGTAGTATATATAGACCAGGTAGTAGTATATATAGACCAGGTAGTAGTATATATAGACCAGGTATATATAGACCAGGTAGTAGTATATATAGACCAGGTAGTAGTATATATAGACCAGGTAGTAGTATATATAGACCAGGTAGTAGTATATATAGACCAGGTATATATAGACCAGGTAGTAGTATATATAGACCAGGTATATATAGACAGGTAGTAGTATATATAGACCAGGTATATATAGACAGGTAGTAGTATATATAGACCAGGTAGTAGTATATATAGACCAGGTATATATAGACAGGTAGTAGTATATATAGACCAGGTAGTAGTATATATAGACCAGGTAGTAGTATATATAGACCAGGTAGTAGTATATATAGACCAGGTAGTAGTATATATAGACCAGGTAGTAGTATATATATAGACCAGGTAGTAGTATATATAGACCAGGTATATATAGACCAGGTAGTAGTATATATAGACCAGGTAGTAGTATATATAGACCAGGTAGTAGTATATATAGACCAGGTAGTAGTATATATAGACCAGGTAGTAGTATATATAGACCAGGTAGTAGTATATATAGACCAGGTAGTAGTATATATAGACCAGGTAGTAGTATATATATAGACCAGGTAGTAGTATATATAGACCAGGTATATATAGACCAGGTAGTAGTATATATAGACCAGGTAGTAGTATATATAGACCAGGTAGTAGTATATATAGAGCAGGTAGTTGTATATATAGACCAGGTAGTAGTATATATAGACCAGGTAGTAGTATATATAGACCAGGTAGTAGTATATATAGACCAGGTAGTAGTATATATAGACCAGGTAGTAGTATATATATAGACCAGGTAGTAGTATATATAGACCAGGTATATATAGACCAGGTAGTAGTATATATAGACCAGGTAGTAGTATATATAGACCAGGTATATATAGACAGGTAGTAGTATATATAGACCAGGTAGTAGTATATATCGACCAGGTAGTAGTATATATAGACACGGTAGTAGTATATATATAGACCAGGTAGTAGTATATATAGACCAGGTAGTAGTATATATAGACCAGGTATATATAGACCAGGTAGTAGTATATATAGACCAGGTAGTAGTATATATAGACCAGGTAGTAGTATATATAGACCAGGTAGTAGTATATATATAGACCAGGTAGTAGTATATATAGACCAGGTATATATAGACCAGGTAGTAGTATATATAGAACAGGTAGTAGTATATATAGACCAGGTATATATAGACAGGTAGTAGTATATATAGACCAGGTAGTAGTATATATAGACCAGGTAGTAGTATATATAGACCAGGTATATATAGACCAGGTAGTAGTATATATAGACCAGGTAGTAGTATATATAGACCAGGTAGTAGTATACATAGACACGGTAGTAGAATATATAGACCAGGTAGTAGTATATATAGACCAGGTAGTAGTATATATAGACCAGGTAGTAGTATATATAGACCAGGTAGTAGTATATTTAGACCAGGTAGTAGTATATATAGACCAGGTAGTAGTATATATATAGACCAGTTATATATAGACCAGGTAGTAGTATATATAGACCAGGTAGTAGTATATATAGACCAGGTAGTAGTATATATAGACCAGGTATATATAGACCAGGTAGTAGTATATATAGACCAGGTAGTAGTATATATAGACCAGGTAGTAGTATATATAGACCAGGTATATATAGACCAGGTAGTAGTATATATAGACCAGGTATATATAGACCAGGTAGTAGTATATATAGACCAGGTAGTAGTATATATCGACCAGGTAGTAGTATATATAGACCAGGTAGTAGTATATATATAGACCAGGTAGTAGTATATATAGACCAGGTAGTAGTATATATAGACCAGGTATATATAGACCAGGTAGTAGTATATATAGACCAGGTATATATAGACCAGGTAGTAGTATATATAGACCAGGTAGTAGTATATATAGACCAGGTAGTAGAATATATAGACCAGGTAGTAGTATATATAGACCAGGTAGTAGTATATATAGACCAGGTAGTAGTATATATAGACCAGGTAGTAGTATATATAGACCAGGTAGTAGAATATATAGACCAGGTAGTAGTATATTTATAGACCAGGTAGTAGTATATATAGACCAGGTATATATAGACCAGGTAGTAGTATATATAGACCAGGTAGTAGTATATATAGACCAGGTAGTAGTATACATAGACACGGTAGTAGAATATATAGACCAGGTAGTAGTATATATAGACCAGGTAGTAGTATATATAGACCAGGTAGTAGTATATATAGACCAGGTAGTAGTATATATAGACCAGGTATATATAGACCAGGTAGTAGTATACATAGACCAGGTAGTAGTATATATAGACCAGGTAGTAGTATATATCGACCAGGTAGTAGTATATATAGACCAGGTAGTAGTATATATAGACCAGCTATATATAGACCAGGTAGTAGTATATATAGACCAGGTATATATAGACCAGGTAGTAGTATATATAGACCAGGTAGTAGTATATATAGACCAGGTAGTAGTATATATAGACACGGTAGTAGAATATATAGACCAGGTAGTAGTATATATAGACCAGGTAGTAGTATATATAGACCAGGTAGTAGTATATATAGACCAGGTAGTAGTATATATAGACCAGGTATATATAGACCAGGTAGTAGTATATAAAGCCCAGGTAGTAGTATATATAGACCAGGTAGTAGTATATATAGACCAGGTATATATAGACCAGGTAGTAGAATATATAGACCAGGTAGTAGTATATATAGACCAGGTAGTAGTATATATAGACCAGGTAGTAGTATATATAGACCAGGTAGTAGTATATATAGACCAGGTAGAAGTATATTTAGACCAGGTAGTAGTATATATAGACCAGGTAGTAGTATATATATAGACCAGTTATATATAGACCAGGTAGTAGTATATATAGACCAGGTAGTAGTATATATAGACCAGGTATATATAGACCAGGTAGTAGTATATATAGACCAGGTAGTAGTATATATAGACCAGGTATATATAGACCAGGTAGTAGTATACATAGACCAGGTAGTAGTATATATAGACCAGGTAGTAGTATATATCGACCAGGTAGTAGTATATATAGACCAGGTAGTAGTATATATAGACCAGCTATATATAGACCAGGTAGTAGTATATATAGACCAGGTATATATAGACCAGGTAGTAGTATATATAGACCAGGTAGTAGTATATATAGACCAGGTAGTAGTATATATAGACACGGTAGTAGAATATATAGACCAGGTAGTAGTATATATAGACCAGGTAGTAGTATATATAGACCAGGTAGTAGTATATATAGACCAGGTAGTAGTATATATAGACCAGGTATATATAGACCAGGTAGTAGTATATATAGACCAGGTAGTAGTATATATAGACCAGGTATATATAGACCAGGTAGTAGTATATATAGACCAGGTAGTAGTATATATAGACCAGGTAGTAGTATATATAGACCAGGTATATATAGACCAGGTAGTAGTATACATAGACCAGGTAGTAGTATATATAGACCAGGTAGTAGTATATATCGACCAGGTAGTAGTATATATAGACCAGGTAGTAGTATATATAGACCAGCTATATATAGACCAGGTAGTAGTATATATAGACCAGGTATATATAGACCAGGTAGTAGTATATATAGACCAGGTAGTAGTATATATATACCAGGTAGTAGTATATATAGACCAGGTAGTAGTATATATAGACCAGGTATATATAGACCAGGTAGTAGTATATATAGACCAGGTAGTAGTATATATAGACCAGGTAGTAGTATATATAGACCAGGTATATATAGACCAGGTAGTAGTATATATAGACCAGGTAGTAATATATATATAGACCAGGTATATATAGACCAGGTAGTAGTATACATAGACCAGGTAGTAGTATATATAGACCAGGTAGTAGTATATATCGACCAGGTAGTAGTATATATAGACCAGGTATATATAGACCAGGTAGTAGTATATATAGACCAGGTAGTAGTATATATAGACCAGGTAGTACTATATATAGACCAGGTATATATAGACCAGGTAGTAGTATACATAGACCAGGTAGTAGTATATATAGACCAGGTAGTAGTATATATAGACCAGGTAGTAGTATATATAGACCAGGTAGTAGTATATATAGACCAGGTAGTAGTATATATATAGACCAGTTATATATAGACCAGGTAGTAGTATATATAGACCAGGTAGTAGTATATATTGACCAGGTAGTAGTATATATAGACCAGGTAGTAGTATATATAGACCAGGTATATATAGACCAGGTAGTAATATATATAGACAAGCTATATATAGACCAGGTAGTAGTATATATAGACCAGGTAGTAGTATATATAGACCAGGTAGTAGTATATATAGACCAGGTAGTAGTATATATAGACCAGGTAGTAGTATATATATCGACCAGGTAGTAGTATATATAGACCAGGTGGTAGTATATATAGACCAGGTAGTTGTATATATAGACCAGGTAGTAGTATATATAGACCAGGTAGTAGTATATATAGACCAGGTAGTAGTATATATAGACCAGGTATATATAGACCAGGTAGTAGTATACATAGACCAGGTAGTAGTATATATAGACCAGGTAGTAGTATGTATTTTAAACATCTTCTCCTGGACCACTGGACCAATTGGCACCATATTTGGTATGTATAATCTATATTGATAAATCCATGTCTTTCAGTGCAGCATATTCCAGGACTATAGCTGAAACAATTTGGACGCTATGAGTCAATGAGCTTGCATGAACGGTTTTCATGTCCAACATCGCCCCACCATGAGGCAAAACTGAACCATACCTTCCAGGTTAGCCCAGGCTCATATCCCTGAGCCTCCCTGAGTCAACCAAATGAAGAGATATAAACATGTGCCTGTTATACTGCCACTGTGTGGCCAATCTAAATGCGCTTTTGGATATGTTGAGTTACAATAGGAATGCATGACTGATGTGTATGCATTTATGTGCCAGACCACGCCCAGAATGCTTATTGGTCAATAATGGCCATGTTGATTTAGGTACTAGTCTGGGAAAATGTTTTGCTGGGAAAACTTTGTCCCTAGATGCCACAAATCCCATTTTGTACAGATCCACCACTTGGTGCAAGAGAAGTAGCGTTTTAAGTGTTTTTCACTCAATTCTAAATGGTGGAAGATTCATAATGGTGAATCTAATGGATCCTTGAGGCAAATTTAGAGAGGGACCTATGTTCCCGAATGTCATGACTCTTGGTAAAACGGAGTGAGGGGCATGACCTTTTCAAAGTTTGCAATGTCAATCGCTTGTTATAGCGCCACCATCTAGCCAACTGCCATTGCATGAGTGGGTTTGGCCCTTGGCCCTTCACATCATGTCAGGCTGCACCATCCTAGGCCTTCCCATCTCACAGTAATTAGCATTTAATTTCGCCCAATGGCAGGGGTTCAGCAGTGGGCCCACTGTGCCCTAGGACGAGTTTCTTCTGTACCATTTACCTCTCTTGCCAAATAAAACAACTCAAAATCATCAAAGGGATCATGCCAGATACTGTTTTGGTGTATTTTGGACCATTTCTAAAGATATTGACAACTTTAAATGAAAAGGCTTCTTAAAAGTCTTCTTCTCCAGGAAGCTAAAACCGATTGTCTCCAAATGTGGCATCTGAGCAGCTAACCGATCGCTGCAGCTGTACATAGTATCTGAGCAGCTAACCGATCGCTGCAGCTGTACATAGTATCTGAGCAGCTAACCGATCGCTGCAGCTGTACATAGTATCTGAGCAGATAACCGATCGCTGCAGCTGTACATAGTATCTGAGCGGCTAACCGATCGCTGCAGCTGTACATAGTCCATCAGTAAATAGCCCACCCAATTTACCTACCTCATCCCCATACTGTTTTTATTTATTTACTTTTCTGCTCCATTGCACACCAGTATCTCTACCTGCACATGACCATCTGATCATTTATCACTCCAGTGTTAATCTGCTAAATTGTAATTATTCGCCTACCTCCTCATGCCTTTTGTACACAATGTATATAGACTCTCTTTTTTTCTACTGTGTTATTGACTTGTTAATTTGTTTATTCCATGTGTAACTCTGTGTTGTCTGTTCACACTGCTATGCTTTATCTTGGCCAGGTCGCAGTTGTAAACGAGAACTTGTTCTCAACTAGCCAACCTGGTTACATAAAGGTGAAATAAAATAAATAAATAAAATCTTCAAACGCAATATTTTCGAAGACTCTAGCTGAAACAATATGGCCGCTTTGAGCCAATGAGCTTGCATGAATGTTTTTTCTGTCCAACAGCACCACACTGTGGACAAAGTCAACAGTATTTCACAGGTTAGCTACTCATATCCTTGAGCCTTTAAACAGATCAAGAAATATAAACATGTGCCCGTTATAGCGCCACTGAGTGGTTGATATGAAGGTGTTGCATTTTTGGAGTCTTGACAGTGTTTGCAACATGTGTACCAAGTTTTGTTACAATCCAAATATTTGTGATCGATTTATATACATTTATGTGCCAGATCAGACCCACATGACTGCTTATTGGTTAATAAGGGGCATGTTGTTTTAGGGACTAGTCTTGTGTAGATTGGTAATTCGGTGTCAGAGTAGTAGCGTTTTCAGTGTTTTTCACAAAACTTTAAATGGAGGGAAAATCCATCGTGGTGGAGCTTATGAAGAGAGACCTACAGTATGTACTGAATTTCATGACTCTAGGTCACACGGCGTACAGGGTAGCTTTCAATGTTTGCATTTTCAATCATTTGTTATTTCGCCACCATGTGGCCAATTGGCATGACATTACATGAGAGGGTGTGGCCAATTGGCATGACATTACATGAGAGGGTGTGGCCAATTGGCATGACATTACATGAGAGGGTGTGGCCAATTGGCATGACATTACATGAGAGGGTGAATTGGCATGACATTACATGAGAGGGTGTGGCCAATTGGCATGACATTACATGAGAGGGTGTGGCCAATTGGCATGACATTACATGAGAGGGTGTGGCCAATTGGCATGACATTACATGAGAGGGTGTGGCCAATTGGCATGACATTACATGAGAGGGTGTGGCCAATTGGCATGACATTACATGAGAGGGTGTGGCCAATTGGCATGACATTACATGAGAGGGTGTGGCCAATTGGCATGACATTACATGAGAGGGTGTGGCCAATTGGCATGACATTACATGAGAGGGTGTGGCCAATGGCCCTTTACCATCACGCAAATGTGTATCCTCCTAGGCCTTAATATCTCACAGGAATTTGAATTATTTTCACCAAATTGGCAGATATAAACATGGGCCAGTTGTGATGCACAGTGTGGTCGATCTGAATATGCATATGTTGACAGTGTTTGAAAGTGTTTGGAACACTGGAATTCTACAGTATTTCAATTAAATGCTTTAAGGCCAAATTGACATGTTATTTAAGGATTTTGTTGTAGTGGGGACAGTAAACATTAGTAATAAATAAAAAATGTATTTAAGGAAAATGTTTTTATATACACTACAGATATGTGGACACCTGTTCACCCAACATCTCATTACAAAACCATGGGCATTAATATGGAGTTGGTCCCCCTTGTGCTGCTATAACAGCCTCCACTCTTCTAGGAAGGCTTTCCACTAGATGTTGGAACATTGCTGCTATAACAGCCTCCACTCTTCTGGGAAGGCTTTCCATTAGATGTTGGAACATTGCTGCTATAACACCCTCCACTCTTCTGGGAAGGCTTTCTACTAGATGTTGGAACATTGCTGCTATAACAGCCTCCACTCTTCTGGGAAGGCTTTCCACTAGATGTTGGAACAATGCTGCTATAACAGCCTCCACTCTTCTGGGAAGGCTTTCCATTAGATGTTGGAACATTGCTGCAGGGACTTGCTTCCATTCAGCCAGAGGAGCGTTAGTGAGGTCGGGGGACTGATGTTGGGAGATTCGGCCCAGCTCATAGTCGGTGTTCCAATTCATCCCAAAGGTGTTCGATGGGGTTGAGGTCAGGGCTCTGTACAGGCCAGTCAAGTTCTTCCAGATATATCTCGACAAACCATTTCTGAATGGACCTCGCTTTGTGCACCGAGGCATTGTCATGTTGGAACAGGAAAGGTCCTTCCCCAAACTGTTGCACAAAGTTGGAAGCACAGAATTGTCTAGAATGTCATTGTATCCTGTAGCGTTAAGATTTCCCTTCACTGGAACTAAGGGGCCTAACCCGAACCATTAAAAACAGCCCTCCTCCACCAAACTTTACAGTTGGCACTATGCATTCGGGCATGTAGCGTTCTCCTGGCATCTGCCAAACCCAGAATCGTCTGTCGGACTGCCAGATGGTGAAGTGTGATTAATCACTCCAGAGAACGTGTTTCCACTGCTCCAGAGTCCAATGGCGGCGAGCTTTACACCAGTCCATCTGACATTTGACATTGCACATGGTGAACTTAGGCTTGTATGCGGCTCTTCGCCATAGTAAGTCTTGCAATATGCTAATATTTGTGTTATCTCTTCGTAGTTGTTGCTGTGTCTCCCGAGTGGCGTAGTGGTTTAAGGCACTGCATTGTTAACTGTGCCACTAGAGATTCTGGGTTCAAGTCGCAGAGCGGCACACAATTAGCCCAGCGTTGTCTGTGTTAGGGGAGGTGCACTAGTGACTCCTGTGGTAGGCTGGGCACAGTGCATGCTGACACATTCACCAGGTGCACAGTGTTTCCTGTGACACATTGGTGCAGCTGGCTTCATGGTTAAGTGGGTGTTGTCAAGAAGCATTGCAGCTTGTTTGGGTCGTGTTTCGAAGGATGCAAGGCTCTTGACTTTCACCTCTCCTGAGTTCGTATGGGAGTTGCAGCGACAAGGGGGTAAAAATAAGAAATAAAAAATAATAGTTTATACTTGTCGCTAGTTGGCTTTTTTCTTTATATAAATGTATAATCAAACTCTGCATTTAACAAGTTTACCAACGTCTTAGTTTTGTCCTCACATGACGTTTCCAATTAAACTTTTACACCCAGGACACTATCTGGCAGGACCTTGTCCGGACGAAAAGACTAAGTACCATTTTGCCAGCCGCTTTACAGTCGCTGTTGTAATAATATACAGGTGAGGATAACCGAGTAGCAAGCTCGACTTCAGACGTAATTGTTAGGCAAGGGCAATTTTAGTGTAGAAAAGGATGAAACAACGTCTGTGCCCCCCCCAGTAAATAATGATCAGTCCCTGCAGCCGGAAAGAAATGCTATCGCCTGGTCAACCGGTGTAGCTCATTCAGCCGATATAAACGTTCAACTGGTTTCCCCCACTAGTTGTTCCTCCACGGTTACGGGGTCTGAGCCGCAGAAGCCTCCCATCATTAGCGCTGGCAAATTGAAAACCCTTGTCATTGGCGACTACATTACCCGCAATATTCCACTTAAAAAGAATCATCCAGCGATCGTGTATAATTTACCAGGGGACAGGTCGACCGACGTAAAGGATCATGGTATAGGGATATTGTCCATCCATCTCAGTGTTACCGGCCTCAGTCTGTAGCTGAGGTGGCCTGTAATTGTAAAAAGAACGGACACAATTCGGGCACTTTCTTTATTCTGAAGAATGGTGCGTGCGATTGGACAGAACTTGTTGTTTCTCCAACTACCACAGTGCAACAGCGCCATCTATTGGCTTGATGGCCTCACTACTGCGGAAGCATGTAGTGATATATATATATATATATATATATATATATATATATATATATATACAATTTAGATGAATTAAGACAAATACATAAACAAATTGGTTATAAAAAATTATAATAAAGGGGTGTCTGTTTTTAGTTACTTTGTTTTCAACCCATTACATTATCACTAACTATGTTATGATGAAACAGTCAGAGGTCACCAATGCGCAACATACACTATATTTACAAAGGTAAGTGGACACCACTAGAGCAGCTTATTATGTGGACACCTTCACTAGCTGGTTTTCATCAAGGATCTCACTGTACTTTGCTCCGTTCATCTTTCCCTCGATCCTGACTTGTCTCCCTGACCCTGCCTCTAAAAAACATCCCCACAGCATGATGCTGCCACCACCATGCTTCACTGTAGGGATGGTGCCAGGTTTCCTCAAGACGTAACGCTTGGAATTCAGGCCAAAGAGTTCAATCTTGGCTTCACAGACCAGAGAATATTGTTTCTCATGGTCTGAGAGTCCTTTACGTGCCTTTTGGCAAACTCCAAAAGGGGCTGTCCTGTGTCTTTTACTGAGAAGTGGCTTCCGTCTGGCCACTCTACCATAAAGGCCTGATTGGTGGAGTGCTGCAGAGATGGTTGTCCTTGTGGAAGGTTCTCCCATCTCCACAGAGGAACTCTGGAGCTCTGTCAGAGTGACCATTGGGTTCTTTGTCACCTCCCTGACCAAGGCCCTTCTCCCTCGATTGCTCAGTTTGGCCGGGCGGCCAGCTCTAGGAAGAGTCTTGGTGGTTCAAAACTTCTTCCATTTAAGAATGATGGAGGCCACTGTGTTCTTGTAGACCTTCAATGCTGCAGAAATGTTTTGGTACCCTTCCCCAGATTTGTGCCTCGCCCAATCCTGTCCCGGAGCTCTACAGACAATTCCTTGAACCTCATGGCTTGGTTTTTCCTCTGACATGCACTGTTAACTGTGGGACCTTATATAGACAGGTGTGTGCCTTTCCAATTTACCACCAGTGAACTCCAATCAAGTTGTAGAAACATCTCAAGGATGATCAATGAATGGAAACAGGATGCACCTGAACTCAGTTTCGAGTCTCACAGCAAAGGGTCTGAATACTTATGTAAATAAGCTATTTCTGTTCTAAACCTGTTTTCGCTTTGTCATTATGGGGTATTGTGATGTCATTATGGGGTATTGTGACGTCATTATGGGGTATTGTGATGTGATTATGGGGTATTGTGATGTCATTATGGGGTATTGTGACGTCATTATGGGGTATTGTGATGTGATTATGGGGTATTGTGATGTCATTATGGGGTATTGTGTGTAGATTGATTAGGACAAACATTCATTAAATACATTGTAGAATAAGGCTGGAATGTAACAACATGTGGGAAAAGTGAAGGGGTCTGAATACTTTCCGAATGCACTGTAAACATGGCGGTGTTCGATTTAGCAATCTCACTGGAGTAAAGACCTCCTCCAGTTCTGTCGTTATTGAAATAGATAATACCTCACATCTCAAAATAGAACAATTTAATGTCAGATCCCTCACTACCAAGCCAGTCATAGTCAATGAACTAATCACTGATCATAAACCTGATGTGATTGGCCTGACTGAAACATGGGTCAAGAATTATGAATTTACAGCGCAGTCATGGCAGATAATCCTCACATTTTTGGTGACTTCACTATTAACACTGAGAACACCACAGACCCATTAAAAAAAATATTGCCTATATCTAATCTCCCATTCCTCTCTTTGTTTTTGTCTAAAGCCTTTCACTCAGCTATAACTGGCCTCACCTCCAGTACAATACGTGGCTGTGCATTGCACCTCAAAGAATTGGATACGATCCATCAACTCAATCCCAAAGAAGGTGAAAATGAAGAAGACATTTGTCATCATTAAGTTCCAAGAAAAGATGAACCACAACCAGCTAAAACGGTTATACCTTTTATACATGTAAATAGATTGGCTTATGTAACATCTGACGTATCGGTCCACAGTCAGTGAAGAGACAAGTAAACACAGAATGAATACCTGTCGCGTACGTGGCATGTTTTTTTTTGTTTGTTGCACGGACGGTGACGTAAGCGTTACCCGGAAGTGCTACATTTCATCCGCAATGGAGATGCTGGCTTGTTGGCAAAACATTTCAAGCTAGCTATAGATATATATATATATAAATAATAATAATAATAGCTTACTGCAGGTAGCTAGTTTTGATGAAATGGTTATAACAAATAGCAACGTTGGAGAGTGTACGATGTGGTCAACACGCTATGAATTACAACTTGCCTGCTGTAGGCAATAAGACTCATGCGAGACGATTGTCCGCTAGGCTAACCCGGCTAGCCGACGGTGTTTACATATCTGCAAAGTAAGGATCAGACTAGTTAGGTCGTTCTCTAGATGTACATGTTTGCATAACAAAACCGCGTTCAAGATAGATCAATAACTCGGAGCCTTTCCACGTCCTCTGAAAGTCACTAGAAATGATTTAGACGGACATGTCTGTTTAGACCTCGGCACAGAAAGCTCTAGCTAGAATTGCGACGTCCGGGAGTTATATTTGTCTAGCGAGCTAGAGCCTCAACACGAACCACAAGTTGTGTCTAAGCAAGCAAGCCGAAGAGCAACAACACCATTTTTGTTATCAAATCTGTAACTATGTCTATGGACGACTTCACTTCGATCAGCCTGCTTTCCCTGGCCATGTTGGTGGGGTGTTATGTGGCTGGAACCATTCCTCTGGCTGTCAACTTCTCAGAGGTGAGTAGTATTCCAACTACAAACATATGGTTTAGAAACAAAGCGTTACTTTGACTTAAAATGGGACTAAACAGCTGAAGTCCTTAGCTAAATACTGAGATTACAGTGCTCATCAATGTACAATATGTTTAAAAACAGCAGTATCAGTGTTTCTTAGCCAAACTAGTCAATTGTAATGTATTCTAATTTAAACATACAATTTGACATATTCAGTGATGTGAGGTAACTGATCATGTGAGGCCAAAGTTCATGGTTAGGATATTGATCCCTGCCATGAGTGATGATCCTTGCCTGGGTTGTTCTGTAATCCTGCTGAACCCTCTGTTCTAGTTGTTCCCTCTGTTCTAGTTGTTCCCTCTGTTCTAGTTGTTCCCTCTGTTCTAGTGGTTCTGTAATCCTGCTGAACCCTCTGTCCTAGTGGTTCTGTAATCCTGCTGAACCCTCTGTTCTAGTTGTTCCCTCTGTTCTAGTGGTTCTGTAATCCTGCTGAACCCTCTGTCCTAGTGGTTCTGTAATCCTGCTGAACCCTCTGTCCTAGTGGTTCTGTAATCCTGCTGAACCCTCTGTCCTAGTTGTTCTGTAATCCTGCTGAACCCTCTGTTCTAGTTGTTCCCTCTGTTCTAGTGGTTCTGTAATCCTGCTGAACCCTCTGTCCTAGTGGTTCTGTAATCCTGCTGAACCCTCTGTCCTAGTTGTTCTGTAATCCTGCTGAACCCTCTGTCCTAGTTGTTCTGTAATCCTGCTGAACCCTCTGTCCTAGTTGTTCTGTAATCCTGCTGAACCCTCTGTCCTAGTGGTTCTGTAATCCTGCTGAACCCTCTGTCCTAGTGGTTCTGTAATCCTGCTGAACCCTCTGTCCTAGTGGTTCTGTAATCCTGCTGAACCCTCTGTCCTAGTTGTTCTGTAATGCTACTGAACCCTTTGTCCTAGTTGTTCTGTAATGCTACTGAACCCTCTGTCCTAGTTGTTCCCTTTGTCCTAGTGGTTCTGTAATCCCGGTGAACCCTCTGGCCTAGTTGTTCCCTCTGTCCTAGTTGTTCTGTAATCCTGGTGAACCCTCTGTCCTAGTTGTTCCCTCTGTCCTAGTTGTTCTGTAATCCTGCTGAACCCTCTGTCCTAGTTGTTCTGTAATCCTGCTGAACCCTCTGTCCTAGTTGTTCTGTAATGCTACTGAACCCTCTGTCCTAGTTGTTCCCTCTGTCCTAGTGGTTCTGTAATCCTGGTGAACCCTCTGTCCTAGTTGTTCCCTCTGTCCTAGTTGTTCTGTAATGCTGCTGAACCCTCTGTCCTAGTTGTTCTGTAATCCTGCTGAACCCTCTGTCCTAGTCGTTCTGTAATCCTGCTGAACCCCTGTCCTAGTTGTTCTGTAATCCTGCTGAACCCTCTGTCCTAGTTGTTCTGTAATCCTGCTGAACCCTCTATTCTAGTTGTTCTGTAATCCTGCTGAACCCTCTGTCCTAGTTGTTCTGTAATCCTGCTGAACCCTCTGTCCTAGTGGTTCTGTAATCCTGCTGAACCCTCTGTCCTAGTGGTTCTGTAATCCTGCTGAACCCTCTGTCCTAGTTGTTCTGTAATGCTACTGAACCCTTTGTCCTAGTTGTTCTGTAATGCTACTGAACCCTCTGTCCTAGTTGTTCCCTTTGTCCTAGTGGTTCTGTAATCCCGGTGAACCCTCTGTCCTAGTTGTTCCCTCTGTCCTAGTTGTTCTGTAATCCTGGTGAACCCTCTGTCCTAGTTGTTCCCTCTGTCCTAGTTGTTCTGTAATCCTGCTGAACCCTCTGTCCTAGTTGTTCTGTAATGCTACTGAACCCTCTGTCCTAGTTGTTCCCTTTGTCCTAGTGGTTCTGTAATCCTGGTGAACCCTCTGTCCTAGTTGTTCCCTCTGTCCTAGTTGTTCTGTAATCCTGCTGAACACTCTGTCCTAGTCGTTCTGTAATCCTGCTGAACCCCTGTCCTAGTTGTTCTGTAATCCTGCTGAACCCCTGTCCTAGTTGTTCTGTAATGCTGCTGAACCCTCTGTCCTAGTTGTTCTGTAATCCTGCTGAACCCTCTGTCCTAGTCGTTCTGTAATCCTGCTGAACCCCTGTCCTAGTTGTTCTGTAATCCTGCTGAACCCTCTGTCCTAGTCGTTCTGTAATCCTGCTGAACCCCTGTCCTAGTTGTTCTGTAATCCTGCTGAACCCTCTGTCCTAGTTGTTCTGTAATCCTGCTGAACCCTCTATTCTAGTTGTTCTGTAATCCTGCTGAACCCTCTGTCCTAGTTGTTCTGTAATCCTGCTGAACCCTCTGTCCTAGTGGTTCTGTAATCCTGCTGAACCCTCTGTCCTAGTTGTTCTGTAATCCTGCTGAACCCTCTGTCCTAGTTGTTCTGTAATCCTGCTGAACCCTCTGTCCTAGTTGTTCTGTAATCCTGCTGAACCCTCTGTCCTAGTTGTTCTGTAATCCTGCTGAACCCTCTGTCCTAGTGGTTCTGTAATCCTGCTGAACCCTCTGTCCTAGTTGTTCTGTAATCCTGCTGAACCCTCTGTTCTAGTTGTTCCCTCTGTTCTAGTTGTTCTGTAATGCTACTGAACCCTCTGTTCTAGTTGTTCCCTCTGTTCTAGTGGTTCTGTAATCCTGCTGAACCCTCTGTCCTAGTTGTTCTGTAATCCTGCTGAACCCTCTGTCCTAGTTGTTCTGTAATGCTACTGAACCCTTTGTCCTAGTTGTTCTGTAATGCTACTGAACCCTCTGTCCTAGTTGTTCCCTTTGTCCTAGTGGTTCTGTAATCCTGGTGAACCCTCTGTCCTAGTTGTTCCCTCTGTCCTAGTTGTTCTGTAATCCTGGTGAACCCTCTGTCCTAGTTGTTCCCTCTGTCCTAGTTGTTCTGTAATCCTGCTGAACCCTCTATCCTAGTTGTTCTGTAATGCTACTGAACCCTCTGTCCTAGTTGTTCCCTTTGTCCTAGTGGTTCTGTAATCCTGGTGAACCCTCTGTCCTAGTTGTTCCCTCTGTCCTAGTTGTTCTGTAATCCTGCTGAACCCTCTGTCCTAGTTGTTCTGTAATGCTACTGAACCCTCTGTCCTAGTTGTTCCCTTTGTCCTAGTGGTTCTGTAATCCTGCTGAACCCTCTGTTCTAGTTGTTCTGTAATCCTGCTGAACCCTCTGTCCTAGTTGTTCTGTGATCCTGCTGAACCCTCTGTCCTAGTTGTTCTGTAATCCTGCTGAACCCTCTGTTCTAGTTGTTCCCTCTGTTCTAGTGGTTCTGTAATCCTGCTGAACCCTCTGTCCTAGTGGTTCTGTAATCCTGCTGAACCCTCTGTCCTAGTTGTTCTGTAATCCTGCTGAACCCTCTGTCCTAGTTGTTCTGTAATCCTGCTGAACCCTCTGTCCTAGTTGTTCTGTAATCCTGCTGAACCCTCTGTCCTAGTGGTTCTGTAATCCTGCTGAACCCTCTGTCCTAGTGGTTCTGTAATCCTGCTGAACCCTCTGTCCTAGTGGTTCTGTAATCCTGCTGAACCCTCTGTCCTAGTTGTTCTGTAATGCTACTGAACCCTTTGTCCTAGTTGTTCTGTAATGCTACTGAACCCTCTGTCCTAGTTGTTCCTTTTGTCCTAGTGGTTCTGTAATCCCGGTGAACCCTCTGGCCTAGTTGTTCCCTCTGTCCTAGTTGTTCTGTAATCCTGGTGAACCCTCTGTCCTAGTTGTTCCCTCTGTCCTAGTTGTTCTGTAATCCTGCTGAACCCTCTGTCCTAGTTGTTCTGTAATCCTGCTGAACCCTCTGTCCTAGTTGTTCTGTAATGCTACTGAACCCTCTGTCCTAGTTGTTCCCTCTGTCCTAGTGGTTCTGTAATCCTGGTGAACCCTCTGTCCTAGTTGTTCCCTCTGTCCTAGTTGTTCTGTAATGCTGCTGAACCCTCTGTCCTAGTTGTTCTGTAATCCTGCTGAACCCTCTGTCCTAGTCGTTCTGTAATCCTGCTGAACCCCTGTCCTAGTTGTTCTGTAATCCTGCTGAACCCTCTGTCCTAGTTGTTCTGTAATCCTGCTGAACCCTCTATTCTAGTTGTTCTGTAATCCTGCTGAACCCTCTGTCCTAGTTGTTCTGTAATCCTGCTGAACCCTCTGTCCTAGTGGTTCTGTAATCCTGCTGAACCCTCTGTCCTAGTTGTTCTGTAATCCTGCTGAACCCTCTGTCCTAGTTGTTCTGTAATCCTGCTGAACCCTCTGTCCTAGTTGTTCTGTAATCCTGCTGAACCCTCTGTCCTAGTTGTTCTGTAATCCTGCTGAACCCTCTGTCCTAGTGGTTCTGTAATCCTGCTGAACCCTCTGTCCTAGTTGTTCTGTAATCCTGCTGAACCCTCTGTTCTAGTTGTTCCCTCTGTTCTAGTTGTTCTGTAATGCTGCTGAACCCTCTGTTCTAGTTGTTCCCTCTGTTCTAGTGGTTCTGTAATCCTGCTGAACCCTCTGTCCTAGTTGTTCTGTAATCCTGCTGAACCCTCTGTCCTAGTTGTTCTGTAATGCTACTGAACCCTTTGTCCTAGTTGTTCTGTAATGCTACTGAACCCTCTGTCCTAGTTGTTCCCTTTGTCCTAGTGGTTCTGTAATCCTGGTGAACCCTCTGTCCTAGTTGTTCCCTCTGTCCTAGTTGTTCTGTAATCCTGGTGAACCCTCTGTCCTAGTTGTTCCCTCTGTCCTAGTTGTTCTGTAATCCTGCTGAACCCTCTGTCCTAGTTGTTCTGTAATGCTACTGAACCCTCTGTCCTAGTTGTTCCCTTTGTCCTAGTGGTTCTGTAATCCTGGTGAACCCTCTGTCCTAGTTGTTCCCTCTGTCCTAGTTGTTCTGTAATCCTGGTGAACCCTCTGTCCTAGTTGTTCTGTAATGCTACTGAACCCTCTGTCCTAGTTGTTCCCTTTGTCCTAGTGGTTCTGTAATCCTGCTGAACCCTCTGTTCTAGTTGTTCTGTAATCCTGCTGAACCCTCTGTCCTAGTTGTTCTGTAATCCTGCTGAACCCTCTGTCCTAGTTGTTCTGTAATCCTGCTGAACCCTCTGTTCTAGTTGTTCCCTCTGTTCTAGTGGTTCTGTAATCCTGCTGAACCCTCTGTCCTAGTGGTTCTGTAATCCTGCTGAACCCTCTGTCCTAGTTGTTCTGTAATCCTGCTGAACCCTCTGTCCTAGTTGTTCTGTAATCCTGCTGAACCCTCTGTCCTAGTTGTTCTGTAATCCTGCTGAACCCTCTGTCCTAGTGGTTCTGTAATCCTGCTGAACCCTCTGTCCTAGTGGTTCTGTAATCCTGCTGAACCCTCTGTCCTAGTGGTTCTGTAATCCTGCTGAACCCTCTGTCCTAGTTGTTCTGTAATGCTACTGAACCCTTTGTCCTAGTTGTTCTGTAATGCTACTGAACCCTCTGTCCTAGTTGTTCCCTTTGTTCTAGTGGTTCTGTAATCCCGGTGAACCCTCTGGCCTAGTTGTTCCCTCTGTCCTAGTTGTTCTGTAATCCTGGTGAACCCTCTGTCCTAGTTGTTCCCTCTGTCCTAGTTGTTCTGTAATCCTGCTGAACCCTCTGTCCTAGTTGTTCTGTAATCCTGCTGAACCCTCTGTCCTAGTTGTTCTGTAATGCTACTGAACCCTCTGTCCTAGTTGTTCCCTTTGTCCTAGTGGTTCTGTAATCCTGGTGAACCCTCTGTCCTAGTTGTTCCCTCTGTCCTAGTTGTTCTGTAATGCTGCTGAACCCTCTGTCCTAGTTGTTCTGTAATCCTGCTGAACCCTCTGTCCTAGTCGTTCTGTAATCCTGCTGAACCCCCTGTCCTAGTTGTTCTGTAATCCTGCTGAACCCTCTGTCCTAGTTGTTCTGTAATCCTGCTGAACCCTCTATTCTAGTTGTTCTGTAATCCTGCTGAACCCTCTGTCCTAGTTGTTCTGTAATCCTGCTGAACCCTCTGTCCTAGTGGTTCTGTAATCCTGCTGAACCCTCTGTCCTAGTGGTTCTGTAATCCTGCTGAACCCTCTGTCCTAGTTGTTCTGTAATGCTACTGAACCCTTTGTCCTAGTTGTTCTGTAATGCTACTGAACCCTCTGTCCTAGTTGTTCCCTTTGTCCTAGTGGTTCTGTAATCCCGGTGAACCCTCTGTCCTAGTTGTTCCCTCTGTCCTAGTTGTTCTGTAATCCTGGTGAACCCTCTGTCCTAGTTGTTCCCTCTGTCCTAGTTGTTCTGTAATCCTGCTGAACCCTCTGTCCTAGTTGTTCTGTAATGCTACTGAACCCTCTGTCCTAGTTGTTCCCTTTGTCCTAGTGGTTCTGTAATCCTGGTGAACCCTCTGTCCTAGTTGTTCCCTCTGTCCTAGTTGTTCTGTAATCCTGCTGAACCCTCTGTCCTAGTCGTTCTGTAATCCTGCTGAACCCCTGTCCTAGTTGTTCTGTAATCCTGCTGAACCCCTGTCCTAGTTGTTCTGTAATGCTGCTGAACCCTCTGTCCTAGTTGTTCTGTAATCCTGCTGAACCCTCTGTCCTAGTCGTTCTGTAATCCTGCTGAACCCCTGTCCTAGTTGTTCTGTAATCCTGCTGAACCCTCTGTCCTAGTCGTTCTGTAATCCTGCTGAACCCTCTGTCCTAGTGGTTCTGTAATCCTGCTGAACCCTCTGTCCTAGTTGTTCTGTAATCCTGCTGAACCCTCTGTCCTAGTTGTTCTGTAATCCTGCTGAACCCTCTGTCCTAGTGGTTCTGTAATCCTGCTGAACCCTCTGTCCTAGTTGTTCTGTAATCCTGCTGAACCCTCTGTCCTAGTGGTTCTGTAATCCTGCTGAACCCTCTGTCCTAGTTGTTCTGTAATCCTGCTGAACCCTCTGTTCTAGTTGTTCCCTCTGTTCTAGTTGTTCTGTAATGCTGCTGAACCCTCTGTTCTAGTTGTTCCCTCTGTTCTAGTGGTTCTGTAATCCTGCTGAACCCTCTGTCCTAGTTGTTCTGTAATCCTGCTGAACCCTCTGTCCTAGTTGTTCTGTAATGCTACTGAACCCTTTGTCCTAGTTGTTCTGTAATGCTACTGAACCCTCTGTCCTAGTTGTTCCCTTTGTCCTAGTGGTTCTGTAATCCTGGTGAACCCTCTGTCCTAGTTGTTCCCTCTGTCCTAGTTGTTCTGTAATCCTGGTGAACCCTCTGTCCTAGTTGTTCCCTCTGTCCTAGTTGTTCTGTAATCCTGCTGAACCCTCTATCCTAGTTGTTCTGTAATGCTACTGAACCCTCTGTCCTAGTTGTTCCCTTTGTCCTAGTGGTTCTGTAATCCTGGTGAACCCTCTGTCCTAGTTGTTCCCTCTGTCCTAGTTGTTCTGTAATCCTGCTGAACCCTCTGTCCTAGTTGTTCTGTAATGCTACTGAACCCTCTGTCCTAGTTGTTCCCTTTGTCCTAGTGGTTCTGTAATCCTGCTGAACCCTCTGTTCTAGTTGTTCTGTAATCCTGCTGAACCCTCTGTCCTAGTTGTTCTGTAATCCTGCTGAACCCTCTGTCCTAGTTGTTCTGTAATCCTGCTGAACCCTCTGTCCTAGTTGTTCTGTAATCCTGCTGAACCCTCTGTTCTAGTTGTTCCCTCTGTTCTAGTGGTTCTGTAATCCTGCTGAACCCTCTGTCCTAGTGGTTCTGTAATCCTGCTGAACCCTCTGTCCTAGTTGTTCTGTAATCCTGCTGAACCCTCTGTCCTAGTTGTTCTGTAATCCTGCTGAACCCTCTGTCCTAGTTGTTCTGTAATCCTGCTGAACCCTCTGTCCTAGTGGTTCTGTAATCCTGCTGAACCCTCTGTCCTAGTGGTTCTGTAATCCTGCTGAACCCTCTGTCCTAGTGGTTCTGTAATCCTGCTGAACCCTCTGTCCTAGTGGTTCTGTAATGCTACTGAACCCTTTGTCCTAGTTGTTCTGTAATGCTACTGAACCCTCTGTCCTAGTGGTTCTGTAATCCTGCTGAACCCTCTGTCCTAGTGGTTCTGTAATCCTGTTGAACCCTCTGTCCTAGTGGTTCTGTAATCCTGCTGAACCCTCTGTCCTAGTTGTTCTGTAATGCTACTGAACCCTTTGTCCTAGTTGTTCTGTAATGCTACTGAACCCTCTGTCCTAGTTGTTCCCTTTGTCCTAGTTGTTCTGTAATCCTGCTGAACCCTCTGTCCTAGTTGTTCTGTAATGCTACTGAACCCTCTGTCCTAGTTGTTCCCTTTGTCCTAGTGGTTCTGTAATCCTGGTGAACCCTCTGTCCTAGTTGTTCCCTCTGTCCTAGTTGTTCTGTAATCCTGGTGAACCCTCTGTCCTAGTTGTTCCCTCTGTCCTAGTTGTTCTGTAATCCTGGTGAACCCTCTGTCCTAGTTGTTCCCTCTGTCCTAGTTGTTCTGTAATCCTGCTGAACCCTCTGTCCTAGTTGTTCTGTAATGCTACTGAACCCTCTGTCCTAGTTGTTCCCTTTGTCCTAGTGGTTCTGTAATCCTGGTGAACCCTCTGTCCTAGTTGTTCCCTCTGTCCTAGTTGTTCTGTAATCCTGGTGAACCCTCTGTCCTAGTTGTTCCCTCTGTCCTAGTTGTTCTGTAATCCTGCTGAACCCTCTGTCCTAGTTGTTCTGTAATCCTGCTGAACCCTCTGTCCTAGTTGTTCTGTAATCCTGCTGAACCCTCTGTCCTAGTGGTTCTGTAATCCTGCTGAACCCTCTGTCCTAGTTGTTCTGTAATCCTGCTGAACCCTCTGTTCTAGTTGTTCCCTCTGTTCTAGTTGTTCCCTCTGTTCTAGTTGTTCCCTCTGTTCTAGTGGTTCTGTAATCCTGCTGAACCCTCTGTCCTAGTGGTTCTGTAATCCTGCTGAACCCTCTGTCCTAGTTGTTCTGTAATCCTGCTGAACCCTCTGTCCTAGTTGTTCTGTAATCCTGCTGAACCCTCTGTCCTAGTTGTTCTGTAATGCTACTGAACCCTCTGTCCTAGTTGTTCCCTTTGTCCTAGTGGTTCTGTAATCCTGGTGAACCCTCTGTCCTAGTTGTTCCCTCTGTCCTAGTTGTTCTGTAATCCTGGTGAACCCTCTGTCCTAGTTGTTCCCTCTGTCCTAGTTGTTCTGTAATCCTGCTGAACCC
This sequence comes from Oncorhynchus tshawytscha, assembly GCF_018296145.1. Lineage (NCBI taxonomy): Eukaryota > Metazoa > Chordata > Actinopteri > Salmoniformes > Salmonidae > Oncorhynchus > Oncorhynchus tshawytscha. The sequence continues at coordinate 53,709,765 of NC_056439.1, read as the reverse complement.
TCTGTCCTAGTTGTTCTGTAATGCTACTGAACCCTCTGTCCTAGTTGTTCCCTTTGTCCTAGTGGTTCTGTAATCCTGGTGAACCCTCTGTCCTAGTTGTTCCCTCTGTCCTAGTTGTTCTGTAATGCTGCCTAACCCTCTGTCCTAGTTGTTCTGTAATCCTGCTGAACCCTCTGTCCTAGTCGTTCTGTAATCCTGCTGAACCCTCTGTCCTAGTTGTTCTGTAATCCTGCTGAACCCTCTATTCTAGTTGTTCTGTAATCCTGCTGAACCCTCTGTCCTAGTTGTTCTGTAATCCTGCTGAACCCTCTGTCCTCTCTGTCTTGTCCCTCAGGAGAAGCTGAAGCTGGTGACGGTCCTGGGAGCAGGGCTGCTGTGTGGTACTGCCCTGGCTGTCATCATCCCCGAGGGGGTCCATGCCCTGTACGAGGAGGTCCTGGAGGGTGAGACTCGGGCTGTGTCCCAAATGGCACCCTATATTCCCTTTCATAGTGCACTACTTTTGACCGGGTCCTATGGGGTTCTAGTCAAAAGTAGTGCACTATGTAATGCTGAGCACAGATTGAAACAATGAGACAGATATTTCACTGGATGTATGAATCTGAAGCATCCGCTTGGCGTTTCCACTCACTACCAAATATGGTGGTGAGAGGAAACCCCGTGGCTGGCAGTGGGAGAAGGTAAACTGACATTCTGACAATTTTCTCATTGATGAAACATTTGATCTCAATACAGTATTCTGTTCCCCAAACTAGAAATTGTTACGAACAGACTTGACTAAGTTATCTGGACTTTACCCTTTGCCGAAGTTTTTTAAAATTCTGTTGTTTAGGAGTCAAATGCGAATTCTTGTTACTGCAGACGGGTCTCTGTCTCTGAATCTACTGTATGGGTTAGGGTCTCTGTCTCTACTGTATGGGTTAGGGTCTCTGTCTCTACTCTACTGTACCACCTGGCCAGGGTTAGGGTCTCTGAATCTACTCTATGGGTCTCTGTCTCTACTGTCTGGGTTAGGGTCTTTGTCTCTACTCTACTGTGTTGTTTTGGGTCTCTATCTCTACTCTACTGTATGGGTTTGGGTCTCTGTCTCTACTCTACTGTGTTGTTTTGGGTCTCTATCTCTACTCTACTGTATGGGTTAGGGTCTCTGTCTCTACTCTACTGTACCACCTGGCCAGGGTTAGGGTCTCTGAATCTACTCTATGGGTCTCTGTCTCTACTGTCTGGGTTAGGGTCTCTGTCTCTACTCTACTGTGTTGTTTTGGGTCTCTATCTCTACTCTACTGTATGGGTTTGGGTCTCTGTCTCTACTCTACTGTGTTGTTTTGGGTCTCTATCTCTACTCTACTGTATGGGTTAGGGTCTCTGTCTCTACTCTACTGTACCACCTGGCCAGGGTTAGGGTCTCTGAATCTACTCTATGGGTCTCTATCTCTACTCTACTGTCTGGGTTAGGGTCTTTGTCTCTACTCTACTGTGTTGTTTTGGGTCTCTATCTCTACTCTACTGTATGGGTTAGGGTCTCTGTCTCTACTCTACTGTACCACCTGGCCAGGGTTAGGGTCTCTGAATCTACTCTATGGGTCTCTGTCTCTACTGTCTGGGTTAGGGTCTTTGTCTCTACTCTACTGTGTTGTTTTGGGTCTCTATCTCTACTCTACTGTATGGGTTAGGGTCTCTGTCTCTACTCTACTGTACCACCTGGCCAGGGTTAGGGTCTCTGAATCTACTCTATGGGTCTCTGTCTCTACTGTCTGGGTTAGGGTCTTTGTCTCTACTCTACTGTGTTGTTTTGGGTCTCTATCTCTACTCTACTGTATGGGTTAGGGTCTCCGAATCTACTGTCTGGGTTAGTGTCTCTGTCTCTACTGTCTGGGATAGGGTCTCAGTCTCTCTCTCTCTGTGTAGGTGTGCACCACGCCCCTGGCCAGGTGGAGGGGGTGGAGGTATCCCAGCCCAAGGAAGGTGTGGATGCAGCTCTGGGGGTCAGTGGGGAGCACAGCCACGATCACCTCCATGCCTACATCGGGGTTTCTCTGGTCCTGGGGTTCGTCTTCATGCTGCTGGTCGACCAGATCGGAAGCGCCCACGTACACAGCAGTGCTGACGGTCAGTCTGGACACACACACACAGACAGACAGACAGACAGACAGACAGACAGACAGACAGACAGACAGACAGACAGACAGACAGACAGACAGAGACGGACAGACAGACAGACAGAGCATGGGTGGAGCTCACCACTCTCAAGGCCTGCTTCCCGGACACAGATTAAGTCTAGTAGTCCTGGACTAAACCAAGTTCAATGGAGAATCACCATCGAAAGTTATTTTCAGCCCAGTTCTAGGATTAATCAGTCCGGGAAACCGGGCCCTCGGGGTTCTACTTTATCAGAGCACGATTTGTCCATGGAGTGGTCTGTCTGATTTGTTAATGGAGTGGTCTGTCTGATTTGTTAATGGAGTGGTCTGTCTGATTTGTCCATGGAGTGGTCTGTCTGATTTGTCCATGGAGTGGTCTGTCTGATTTGTCCATGGAGTGGTCTGTCTGATTTGTCCATGGAGTGGTCTGTCTGATTTGTCCATGGAGTGGTCTGTCTGATTTGTCCATGGAGTGGTCTGTCTGATTTGTCCATGGAGTGGTCTGTCTGATTTGTCCATGGAGTGGTCTGTCTGATTTGTCCATGGAGTGGTCTGTCTGATTTGTCCATGGAGTGGTCTGTCTGATTTGTTAATGGAGTGGTCTGTCTGATTTGTTAATGGTGTGGTCTGTCTGATTTGATGTGTGTTCAGATCCAGAGTCTGCGAGGGTTGCCAGCTCAAAGATCACCACCACCTTGGGACTAGTGGTCCATGCAGCGGGTAAGATGGCCTCATTACACAGTGTTTCAGACCAACAGCCACCACTAACATTGAGTGGCTGCTGCCAACACACTGACACTGACTCAACTCCAGCCACTTTAATAATGGGAATTGATGGGAAATGATGTAAATATATCACTAGCCACTTTAAACAATGCTACCTTATATAATGTTACTTACCCTACATTGTTCATCTCATATGCATACGTATATACTGTACACTATATCATCGACTGCATCCTTATGTAATACATGTATCACTAGCCACTTTAACTATGCCACTTGGTTTACATACTCATCTCATATGTATATACTGTACTCGATATCATCTACTGTATCTTGCCTATGCTGCTCTGTACCATCACTCATTCATATATCCTTATGTACATATTCTTTATCCCCTTACACTGTGTATAAGACAGTAGTTTTTTTGGAATTGTTAGTTAGATTACTTGCTCGTTATTACTGCATTGTCGGAACTAGAAGCACAAGCATTTCGCTACACTCGCATTAACATCTGCTAACCATGTGTATGTGACAAATAAAATTTGATTTGATTTGTTTTTAGGAAGAAGAGAGAGTGAAAGGCTTGTTGGTGGATGTTTGCTGTTGTTGTTGGTACGTTTTGATGGAGTATTTTGTATTGATAAAAACATTTATGTTCCAGCGGATGGCGTGGCTCTCGGCGCAGCAGCTTCCACCTCTCAGACCAGTGTTCAGCTCATTGTCTTTGTGGCCATCATGCTTCACAAGGTACAGTGAAAACGATAACAGACCGTTCATCTTCTAGCCCGTGTTTTTTTGTTTCAAACCGTTTGTGTGTTTGTAACAAATGGTCACCGTGTTGCTTAACAGAATAGCCTCCTTCCTCACGAAGCCACACTGACAACATTCTAAACAAACCAAATGATTTTCAGTTTAAAAATAAAAGATGAACCAAACAGACAAAAGGAAACAACTATGAGGTAACAATTAGAAAGTAACCAATCAATGCTCTTATAAAGTTCAGTTGTCATTGGTCTGTATGTTAAACTGTCTGTCCCTCCCCCCCCTAGGCCCCAGCTGTGTACTTGAACCCTGTCTTTCTCTCCCCCCAAACCCCAGGCCCCAGCAGCCTTTGGCCTGGTCTCTTTCCTGATGCATGCTGGTCTAGAGAGGAACCGAATCCGTAAACACCTGCTGGTCTTCGCCCTGGCAGCACCTGTCCTCGCCATGGTTACCTTCGTAGGACTCAGCCAGGTCAGTTGGGGGGGGGGATGCTATTCTGTCCTCTCAGTACTCCTGTCCCCAGCCCATAGAAGGAAATGAAGCCCTGAGTATTCCTTCCAAATGTTGTTCTCCTTCTATGGCTTTGCAAAAAGGTATTTCACTTCATGCTCCCATCATGAGAATTGATGCTCATTCTAATTCCTCCGTTCTCTTTTCTTTCTTCCTGGTCTCGTCGACCTCTAGTCCAGTAAAGAGGCACTGTCAGATGTGAACGCCACGGGCGTGGCCATGTTGTTCTCTGCCGGGACCTTCCTGTACGTTGCCACGGTACATGTCCTTCCCGAGGTGGGCGGGACCGGACACAGCCACTCCCCCACACCGGGGAAGGAAACAGCGAAGGGACTGAGCAAGGTGGAGGTTGGGGCTCTGGTTCTGGGCTGTCTGATACCACTGGTGCTGTCTGTCGGACACCAGCACTAGAGACACACACACAGAGGAGGAGAAGAGAGAACGGGTAGGAAGGAGGAGGGTCTAGAGGGAAAGCAGCCAAACAGATCTCTCTCTTGTGTCTTATGTATCTGTTCTTTGACTGCTGATTGGTTGGAGTGGGACAACGACTGGCGGCCGGATCAAAACCATTTAAAACCCACGCTGGAAGACACAGGGATGACGATGTCATTAATAACAACAATTTTCCCACTTTTTCTACGAGAAGTTTTGTCTGTTGACAAGAGACTTGTACTTGTTTAAATGTTTAAAAAATATATATATATATATGTTTTGATTTTGAGCTCTAGGTAGACTGTACAGATAAGCAAGAGAGTTTGGATCATGGTCGTGTCCTGTTTCAGACGAACTGCCGACTGACTCCTGAACTCGTATTAACGGGATATTTGTTTGAAGACTTGGGCTGTAATAAACTTAAAAACCTTATATTGTGACATCTTGCAGTAAAAGTAAAGTTTTTTTTAAATCAGTGATTTAAAAAAAAAAACTTGCTGGTTTTCAGACACACTTTGAATAACTTTACTCTTACTATAAGATGAAATGTGATAGTTATTTATGTTCTTGCTAGTGGGAATCGGGTTAAGTATTTAGAAGTTTTACATGTAAGTAGTTAAATTTCTATGACTTTTGATCTTACCTAATGGTTACTTATATATATCTGCTCTACTATGAGACGTCTGAGAGAAATGTGTCTATGAGACTGATTTCCACAGACCCTAACCTTTTGTTAACTGAAATGACTGTCTAGCTTCAGCCACATAAAGGAGCGCTTGCCACACGACCAGCCTCTAAATGATACACTGAAACATCTAAACCTATAACAGCTGTTCTTTCTCACACATTTAGTTCGGTTGTTTACCCCCTGGACCTGCTTCCCTGGTACAGGAAGTGGAGACGTGATTGTGGAGTAGAGTGAGGTTGCCACTATATGCTGATCTTTGGTCAGTCTTAACCCCACTAATTGTTAAGGTCAAAGCTGTACCTAGGGGAAACTTCACTCCTGAGCGATGATTGTATGGAGACAAAATGGCTACTAGTCTTTTTGACGGTGGTGGTGGTGGTGGTCAAATAGACTAGTAGCCATTTTGTCTCCATACAATATGTGAGTAGTCTTTGTACAGTGTATGAGTAGTCAGAGAGACTCATTATAATGACCTCTGAACTGAGGGACCAGCATTGTGGAGTGTAGGGAGACCGACGCAGACAGACAGCTTTGTCTGGACCACTTTGT
>NC_056439.1:53583957-53698957 GCF_018296145.1 Oncorhynchus tshawytscha | reverse complement strand
TTGTAAGCAGGAATAAGAAGGATAGATTTATGGTCAGATTTGCCAAATGGAGGGCGAGGGCGAGCTTTGTACACATCTCTGTGCAGAGTAAAGGTGATCTAGAGTTTTTGTGCTTCTAGTTGCACAGATGACATGCTGGTAGAAATGAGGTAAAAACAGATTTGAGATTTCCTGAATTAAAATCATTTTCTTTTTTTGCTTATGGCCCTATACCACTCGTAAGTGCCAGCATCAGTTTTTGGTCGTAAATAGACAACAACAAGAAATATAGATGAAAAGTCTCTGGGTAAATAGTATGTTCTACAGCTTATCATGAGGTATTCTAACTCAGAAGAGCAGAACCTCAAGACTTCCTTAATATTAGAGATCGTTCACCAGCTGTTGTTGACAGAGTCACACACCACCCCCATTGAGTTTGCCCGACGCTACCCTTCTATCAGATGAATAGGAAAACCACTAATAATATTAACCATGTCCTTGTTCAGCCACGACTCGGAGAAACATTGGATATTACAGTTCTTCAGATCATGTTGATCTCGAATGGAGCTTGTCCAGTTTATTCTCCAGTGATTGCACCTTTGCCAATAGAACGGTGGAGCGAAGCGGGTTTATCCACTCGCCTACATAGTCTTGTCAGGTATCGCCGGCCTCTATAACGTCGCCGCTTCCTTTTTTGAGTGTCTGGGATTTGGGCCTGGTCCGGGATGAGCCGTATCGCAGCCTGAATCACTGAGGCAGAAATCCTCATCCAAATCATCACTGTTCTGATGTCCAGAAGCTCTTCTCCGTCGTAGGAAAGGAAGGTGGGAAAATGTAGGTACAAAAAAAAGGTATGATCAGCGTAAAAATAAATACACAGGAGCCTCGTCACTCTGTTCCGTCTGTAAAAAGTTAATTCATTTAATTTGGACCAAACAAAACAGCAGTTATGACGTAGATGTGTGTAGTTTTTTTTCTTCTCTCGACTTGCTCTCGTTTATCTTCAGCCGTTAAAGATCTGCATTTGTTTGAAACAGCGCCGCTGGTCACCCCAGGCGCATCGTGGTAAAAAAAAAATCATAGTACATGATCGCGCGTGCAATGATGTCTGGGGGGGAAAAAAAATCGTTGTTTTTAGGTAACGTATTTTCCTTTATCGCATACGGACAGTTTCACCACAATGGATTCCAGCTCTTAAAGGGATACTGCGAGATTTTCAGGATTTTTCTAATTTTTATGTCTCTGCGTGCAGTTTGGACATTATTGAAATTAAGATATCATTAGCGTAACGCAATAGCTGAAAGACTCCCGGTACAGTAGTCAGCTCCTCTCAGAAGCACGGAAACAGACCTTCTAACATCTCCAAAGCTGGGTAATTTATAGTCTTACAAAGATAGACATTAGTAATCAATATTTGATAAATTAGTACATTTTTACTGATAATCATAAGAAACAAAATTCCACTCATGTTGTATCTGTCTCAATGGCGCTGCCCGTGCTCTAACAGACGAGGAAGTGGATAGAATCTCATTCCTTATGACTATCAGAAAAAATGATCTATTTTATAAAATCTCAGTTACTATGAATAACTTTGTTTTTACCCCCGTAGTATCCCTAGTATCCATAGTGCACTACTTTAGACCAGAGCCCTATTCTCTATATAGTGCACTACTATAGACCAGAGCCCTATTCCCTATATAGTGCACTACTTTAGACCAGAGCCCTATTCTCTATATAGTGCACTACTATAGACCAGAGCCCTATTCCCTATATAGTGGTACTACTATAGACCAGAGCCCTATTCCCTATATAGTGGACTACTTTAGACCAGAGCCCTATTCCCTATATAGTGCACTACTTTAGACCAGAGCCCTATTCCCTACATAGTGCACTACTTTAGACCAGAGCCCTATTCCCTATATAGTGGACTACTTTAGACCAGAGCCCTATTCCCTATATAGTGCACTACTTTAGACCAGAGCCCTATTCCCTACATAGTGCACTACTTTAGACCAGAGCCCTATTCCCTATATAGTGCACTACTTTAGACCAGAGCCCTATTCCCTATATAGTGTACTACTATAGACCAGAGCCCTATTCCCTATATAGTGCACTACTTTAGACCAGAGCCCTATTCCCTATATAGTGGACTACTTTAGACCAGAGCCCTATTCCCTATATAGTGGTACTACTATAGACCAGAGCCCTATTCCCTATATAGTGCACTACTTTAGACCAGAGCCCTATTCTCTATATAGTGCACTACTATAGACCAGAGCCCTATTCCCTATATAGTGGACTACTTTAGACCAGAGCCCTATTCTCTATATAGTGCACTACTATAGACCAGAGCCCTATTCCCTATATAGTGCACTACTTTAGACCAGAGCCCTATTCCCTATATAGTGCACTACTTTAGACCAGAGCCCTATTCCCTATATAGTGCACTACTTTAGACCAGAACTCTATGGGCCCTGGTGTAGGTAGTGCACTACTATAGACCAGAGCCCTATTCCCTATATAGTGGACTACTTTAGACCAGAGCCCTATTCTCTATATAGTGCACTACTATAGACCAGAGCCCTATTCCCTATATAGTGCACTACTTTAGACCAGAGCCCTATTCCCTATATAGTGCACTACTATAGACCAGAGCCCTATTCCCTATATAGTGCACTACTTTAGACCAGAGCCCTATTCTCTATATAGTGCACTACTTTAGACCAGAGCCCTATTCCCTATATATTACACTACTTTAGACCAGAGCCCTATTCTCTATATAGTGCACTACTTTAGACCAGAGCCCTATTCCCTATATAGTGCACTACTTTAGACCAGAACTCTATGGGCCCTGGTGTAGGTAGTGCACTTAAAAGGTCATGCTTGTCATGAAATGTGATGATATTTGAAAGAAACCAGATCAAAGAAGGAATATAAAAGTATTAAATGACTGTTTCTTCTACATTGATCAACGTTTGATCATAAAGTTACTCGTCCCCTCCTCCATGTCAAACACTTGGATTCATTATTCACGGGATAGAGTGATGTCACCTTAACTCATTTAAATACACCAAATGGGTAACATGCTATTCTCTCAACTCATTTAAATACACCAAATGGGTAACATGCTATTCTCTCAACTCATTTAAATACACCAAATGGGTAACATGCTATTCTCTCAACTCATTTAAATACACCAAATGGGTAACATGCTATTCTCTCAACTCATTTAAATACACCAAATGGGTAACATGCTATTCTCTCAACTCATTTAAATACACCAAATGGGTAACATGCTATTCTCTCAACTCATTTAAATACACCAAATGGGTAACATGCTATTCTCTCAACTCATTTAAATACACCAAATGGGTAACATGCTATTCTCTCAACTCATTTAAATACACCAAATGGGTAACATGCTATTCTCTCAACTCATTTAAATACACCAAATGGGTAACATGCTATTCTCTCAACTCATTTAAATACACCAAATGGGTAACATGCTATTCTCTCAACTCATTTAAATACACCAAATGGGTAACATGCTATTCTCTTACCCATTTGGTGTATTTAAATGAGTTAACATGCTATTCTCTTAACTCATTTAAATGAGTACAAGTGAACAACATCGGAGAAGGCATTTGCAGAGGGTTGTGGTTTATATAACTAGGTAGCTACTCTACTCGTGGCAAAATGTGACTGTAGCGTGTCCGCAAATATAGTTAAAAAGTTCACCGTATCTATGGCAACGATAATTATATGTTTCCCATTACGTCTGTGTCTGGTGTTTAGCTATTTACTAGTGAGCTATGTCTACAGCGAGCATGGAAGACAAGTGGAGGAGAAGGCTCGTTCATCCGCCAGTACTGCTGTGAACCGCATCACGAGAGACACGCCGAATGGGAGCTGTATACAAACATTTCGATATCATTCACGCAAAATTTGCTTGAGATGATTTTACTGCAACGCCGCATCCAAAGTGTCTTGACGTAGGCCTTTTTTTCAAAGAGCCGTCGGTCAAAACGAGCTCATGAATATAAGCCCACTCAGTTTATCTTTTTTTCCAAACTTCCTGGTAGTTAACCATGAGAGGAAAAAAGTACTTTTCAGAATGACCGTTCAGAACCCTTTTTAATGGGGTTTGCCATTGTAACGCCTTCCAATAATACTAAGAGGTGCTCTACTCACCTTTACCAGCAGAGGGCGTGTGTGAGGCTCGCTCTCATTCTGTTGGCCTGGGCAGCATAGGCTACAGTGCTTCAGTGGTTTCTGGCCTTGCAGGGCAGGGGGAATAGGAAGGACCAGGTCACAAAAGGTTTGAGCATCAGGTCACAAATGGTTTGAGTGGGGAGTCCAGTCTAAATATAAATAACATTTTATTATAAGTTATCTTTGAATTGAGTTTTACATGGGAATAGTTAATTTAACTAATATTATATTATGAGAACACAAGAAAAACAACCATTGTATACAAGCAGAATAGACAGAAACCAAAGATGTTCTTCTGGGGTCGGGGAGAGGGGAGTAGCCTATTACAGTAGAGAGGAGAGAGTAGTCTATGACAGTAGAGAGGAGAGGGTAGCCTATTACAGTTGAGAGGGGAGTAGCCTATCACAGTAGAGAGGAGAGGGTAGCCTATGACAGTAGAGAGGGGAGTAGCCTATCACAGTAGAGAGGGGAGTAGCCTATTACAGTAGAGAGGGGAGTAGCCTATTACAGTAGAGAGGAGAGGGTAGCCTATCACAGTAGAGAGGGGAGTAGCCTATCACAGTAGAGAGGGGAGTAGCCTATTACAGTAGAGAGGAGAGAGTAGTCTATGACAGTAGAGAGGAGAGGGTAGCCTATCACAGTAGAGAGGAGAGGGTAGCCTATCACAGTAGAGAGGGGAGTAGCCTATTACAGTAGAGAGGAGAGAGTAGTCTATGACAGTAGAGAGGGGAGTAGCCTATCACAGTAGAGAGGAGAGAGTAGTCTATGACAGTAGAGAGGAGAGGGTAGCCTATCACAGTAGAGAGGAGAGGGTAGCCTATCACAGTAGAGAGGAGAGGGTAGCCTATGACAGTAGAGAGGGGAGTAGCCTATCACAGTAGAGAGGAGAGAGTAGTCTATGACAGTAGAGAGGGGAGTAGCCTATCACAGTAGAGAGGAGAGAGTAGTCTATGACAGTAGAGAGGAGAGGGTAGCCTATCACAGTAGAGAGGAGAGGGTAGCCTATCACAGTAGAGAGGAGAGGGTAGCCTATGACAGTAGAGAGGGAGTAGCCTATCACAGTAGAGAGGAGAGAGTAGTCTATGACAGTAGAGAGGAGAGGGTAGCCTATCACAGTAGAGAGGAGAGGGTAGCCTATTACAGTAGAGAGGAGAGGGTAGCCTATGACAGTAGAGAGGGGAGTAGCCTATCACAGTAGAGAGGAGAGAGTAGTCTATGACAGTAGAGAGGAGAGAGGGTAGCCTATCACAGTAGAGAGGAGAGGGTAGCCTATCACAGTAGAGAGGAGAGGGTAGCCTATCACAGTAGAGAGGAGAGGGTAGCCTATCACAGTAGAGAGGAGAGGGTAGCCTATCACAGTAGAGAGGAGAGGGTAGCCTATGACAGTAGAGAGGGGAGTAGCCTATTACAGTAGAGAGGAGAGGGTAGCCTATCACAGTAGAGAGGAGAGGGTAGCCTATGACAGTAGAGAGGGGAGTAGCCTATCACAGTAGAGAGGAGAGAGTAGTCTATGACAGTAGAGAGGAGAGGGTAGCCTATCACAGTAGAGAGGAGAGGGTAGCCTATTACAGTAGAGAGGAGAGGGTAGCCTATGACAGTAGAGAGGGGAGTAGCCTATCACAGTAGAGAGGAGAGAGTAGTCTATGACAGTAGAGAGGAGAGGGTAGCCTATCACAGTAGAGAGGAGAGGGTAGCCTATCACAGTAGAGAGGAGAGGGTAGCCTATCACAGTAGAGAGGAGAGGGTAGCCTATCACAGTAGAGAGGAGAGGGTAGCCTATCACAGTAGAGAGGGGAGTAGCCTATTACAGTAGAGAGGAGAGGGTAGCCTATCACAGTAGAGAGGAGAGGGTAGCCTATGACAGTAGAGAGGGGAGTAGCCTATTACAGTAGAGAGGGGAGTAGCCTATTACAGTAGAGAGGGGAGTAGCCTATTACAGTAGAGAGGAGAGGGTAGCCTATCACAGTAGAGAGGAGAGGGTAGCCTATGACAGTAGAGAGGGAGTAGCCTATCACAGTAGAGAGGAGAGAGTAGTCTATGACAGTAGAGAGGAGAGGGTAGCCTATCACAGTAGAGAGGAGAGAGTAGTCTATGACAGTAGAGAGGAGAGGGTAGCCTATCACAGTAGAGAGGAGAGGGTAGCCTATCACAGTAGAGAGGAGAGGGTAGCCTATGACAGTAGAGAGGGGAGTAGCCTATTACAGTAGAGAGCAGGGTAGCCTATTACAGTAGAGAGGAGAGGGTAGCCTATCACAGTAGAGAGCAGGGTAGGCAGATCGAACCCACCTCTGGATCCTACCCTCATCCCGAAGGAGCCATCCCCGAACTGGGAGTTATACAACCTTTGGACTCAACACCACATCAGGACCTGGGTCTCAACACCTGGGACTCAACACCACATCAGGACCTGGGACTCAACACCACATCAGGACCTGGGACTCAACACCACATCAGGACCTGGGACTCAACACCACATCAGGACCTGGGACTCAACACCGCATCAGGACCTGGGACTCAACACCACATCAGGACCTGGGACTCAACACCGCATCAGGACCTGGGACTCAACACCACATCAGGACCTGGGACTCAACACCACATCAGGACCTGGGACTCAACACCACATCAGGACCTGGGACTCAACACCACATCAGGACCTGGGACTCAACACCGCATCAGGACCTGGGACTCAACACCACATCAGGACCTGGGACTCAACACCGCGTCAGGACCTGGGACTCAACACCACATCAGGACCTGGGACTCAACACCGCGTCAGGACCTGGGACTCAACACCGCGTCAGGACCTGGGACTCAACACCACATCAGGACCTGGGACTCAACACCGCGTCAGGACCTGGGACTCAACACCGCGTCAGGACCTGGCCCAGAATAGGAAGTCGTGGAGATCCAAATGACGAGGAACTAGCGAACTGTATAATTGTAAGTTTACAATTATTTTGAGGTTTCAAACACAATTGTAATGTTCACCTACAGTTTTTATAGAATGAAAGATGATCCCTTGGTCTTGGAGAACACTTTCATGTGTTATTTATCCAGTAACTCATAGAGCTGTCCTATAGGTGGATGTAGAGGCAGAGCTGTCCTATAGGTGGATGTAGAGGCAGAGCTGTCCTATAGGTGGATGTAGAGGCAGAGCTGTCCTATAGGTGGATGTAGAGGCAGAGCTGTCCTGTAGGTGGATGTAGAGGCAGAGCTGTCCTGTAGGTGGATGTAGAGGCAGAGCTGTCCTATAGGTGGATGTAGAGGCAGAGCTGTCCTATAGGTGGATGTAGAGGCAGAGCTGTCCTATAGGTGGATGTAGAGGCAGAGCTGTCCTATAGGTGGATGTAGAGGCAGAGCTGTCCTATAGGTGGATGTAGAGGCAGAGCTGTCCTGTAGGTGGATGTAGAGGCAGAGCTGTCCTATAGGTGGATGTAGAGGCAGAGCTGTCCAATAGGTGGATGTAGAGGCAGAGCTGTCCAATAGGTGGATGTAGAGGCAGAGCTGTCCAATAGGTGGATGTAGAGGCAGAGCTGTCCAATAGGTGGATGTAGAGGCAGAGCTGTCCAATAGGTGGAGGCAGAGCTGTCCTATAGGTGGATGTAGAGGCAGAGCTGTCCAATAGGTGGATGTAGAGGCAGAGCTGTCCAATAGGTGGATGTAGAGGCAGAGCTGTCCAATAGGTGGATGTAGAGGCAGAGCTGTCCTATAGGTGGATGTAGAGGCAGAGCTGTCCTATAGGTGGAGGCAGAGCTGTCCTATAGGTGGAGGCAGAGCTGTCCTATAGGTGGAGGCAGAGCTGTCCTATAAGTGGAGGCAGAGCTGTCCTATAGGTGGATGTAGAGGCAGAGCTGTCCAATAGGTGGATGTAGAGGCAGAGCTGTCCAATAGGTGGATGTAGAGGCAGAGCTGTCCAATAGGTGGATGTAGAGGCAGAGCTGTCCTATAGGTGGATGTAGAGGCAGAGCTGTCCTATAGGTGGATGTAGAGGCAGAGCTGTCCTATAGGTGGATGTAGAGGCAGAGCTGTCCAATAGGTGGATGTAGAGGCAGAGCTGTCCAATAGGTGGATGTAGAGGCAGAGCTGTCCAATAGGTGGATGTAGAGGCAGAGCTGTCCAATAGGTGGATGTAGAGGCAGAGCTGTCCAATAGGTGGATGTAGAGGCAGAGCTGTCCAATAGGTGGATGTAGAGGCAGAGCTGTCCTATAGGTGGATGTAGAGGCAGAGCTGTCCAATAGGTGGATGTAGAGGCAGAGCTGTCCAATAGGTGGATGCACAGGCAGAGCTGTCCTATAGGTGGATGCAGAGGCAGAGCTGTCCTATAGGTGGATGCAGAGGCAGAGCTGTCCAATAAGTGGATGTAGAGGCAGAGCTGTCCTATAAGTGGATGTAGACGCAGAGCTGTCCTATAGGTGGATGTAGAGGCAGAGCTGTCCTATAGATTTTAATCAACCCATAGAGCTGTCCTATAGGTGGATGCAGAGGCAGAGCTGTCCTATAGATTTTAATCAACCCATAGAGCTGTCCTATAGGTGGATGCAGAGGCAGAGCTGTCCTATAGGTGGATGCAGAGGCAGAGCTGTCCTATAGGTGGATGCAGAGGCAGAGCTGTCCTATAGGTGGATGTAGATGCAGAGCTGTCCAATAGGTGGATGTAGAGGCAGAGCTGTCCAATAGGTGGATGTAGAGGCAGAGCTGTCCAATAGGTGGATGTAGAGGCAGAGCTGTCCTATAAGTGGATGTAGACGCAGAGCTGTCCTATAGGTGGATGTAGAGGCAGAGCTGTCCTATAGATTTTAATCAACCCATAGAGCTGTCCTATAGGTGGATGCAGAGGCAGAGCTGTCCTATAGATTTTAATCAACCCATAGAGCTGTCCTATAGGTGGATGCAGAGGCAGAGCTGTCCTATAGGTGGATGCAGAGGCAGAGCTGTCCTATAGGTGGATGCAGAGGCAGAGCTGTCCTATAGGTGGATGTAGAGGCAGAGCTGTCCAATCGGTAGATGTAGAGTCAGAGCTGTCCAATAGGTGGATGTAGAGGCAGAGCTGTCCTATAGGTGGATGTAGAGTCAGAGCTGTCCAATAGGTGGATGTAGATGCAGAGCTGTCCAATAGGTGGATGTAGAGGCAGAGCTGTCCAATAGGTGGATGTAGAGGCAGAGCTGTCCAATAGGTGGATGTAGAGGCAGAGCTGTCCAATAGGTGGATGTAGAGGCAGAGCTGTCCAATAGGTGGATGTAGAGGCAGAGCTGTCCAATAGGTGGATGTAGAGGCAGAGCTGTCCAATAGGTGGATGTAGAGGCAGAGCTGTCCAATAGGTGGATGTAGAGGCAGAGCTGTCCAATAGGTGGATGTAGAGGCAGAGCTGTCCAATAGGTGGATGTAGAGGCAGAGCTGTCCAATAGGTGGATGTAGAGGCAGAGCTGTCCAATAGGTGGATGTAGAGGCAGAGCTGTCCAATAGGTGGATGTAGAGGCAGAGCTGTCCAATAGGTGGATGTAGAGGCAGAGCTGTCCAATAGGTGGATGTAGAGGCAGAGCTGTCCAATAGGTGGATGTAGAGGCAGAGCTGTCCAATAGGTGGATGTAGAGGCAGAGCTGTCCTATAGGTGGATGTAGAGGCAGAGCTGTCCAATAGGTGGATGTAGAGGCAGAGCTGTCCAATAGGTGGATGTAGAGGCAGAGCTGTCCTATAGGTGGATGTAGAGGCAGAGCTGTCCTATAGGTAGAGGCAGAGCTGTCCAATAGGTGGATGCAGAGGCAGAGCTGTCCTATAGGTGGATGTAGAGGCAGAGCTGTCCTATAGGTGGATGTAGAGGCAGAGCTGTCCAATAGGTGGATGTAGAGGCAGAGCTGTCCAATAGGTGGATGCAGAGGCAGAGCTGTCCAATAAGTGGATGTAGAGGCAGAGCTGTCCTATAAGTGGATGTAGACGCAGAGCTGTCCTATAGGTGGATGTAGAGGCAGAGCTGTCCTATAGATTTTAATCAACCCATAGAGCTGTCCTATAGGTGGATGCAGAGGCAGAGCTGTCCTATAGGTGGATGCAGAGGCAGAGCTGTCCTATAGATTTTAATCAACCCATAGAGCTGTCCTATAGGTGGATGCAGAGGCAGAGCTGTCCTATAGGTGGATGCAGAGGCAGAGCTGTCCTATAGGTGGATGCAGAGGCAGAGCTGTCCTATAGGTGGATGCAGAGGCAGAGCTGTCCTATAGGTGGATGCAGAGGCAGAGCTGTCCTATAGGTGGATGCAGAGGCAGAGCTGTCCTATAGGTGGATGCAGAGGCAGAGCTGTCCTATAGGTGGATGTAGAGGCAGAGCTGTCCAATCGGTAGATGTAGAGGCAGAGCTGTCCAATAGGTGGATGTAGAGGCAGAGCTGTCCTATAGGTGGATGCAGAGGCAGAGCTGTCCAATCGGTGGATGTAGAGGCAGAGCTGTCCTATAGGTGGATGCAGAGGCAGAGCTGTCCAATCGGTGGATGTAGAGGCAGAGCTGTCCAATAGGTGGATGTAGAGGCAGAGCTGTCCTATAGGTGGATGCAGAGGCAGAGCTGTCCAATAGGTGGATGTAGAGGCAGAGCTGTCCTATAGGTGGATGTAGAGGCAGAGCTGTCCTATAGGTGGATGCAGAGGCAGAGCTGTCCTATAGGTGGATGCAGAGGCAGAGCTGTCCTATAGGTGGATGTAGAGGCAGAGCTGTCCTATAGGTGGATGTAGAGGCAGAGCTGTCCTATAGGTGGATGTAGAGGCAGAGCTGTCCTATAGGTGGAAGTAGAGGCAGAGCTGTCCTATAGGTGGATGCAGAGGCAGAGCTGTCCAATAGGTGGATGTAGAGGCAGAGCTGTCCTATAGGTGGATGTAGAGGCAGAGCTGTCCAATAGGTGGATGTAGAGTCAGAGCTGTCCAATAGGTGGATGTAGAGGCAGAGCTGTCCAATAGGTGGATGTAGAGGCAGAGCTGTCCAATAGGTGGATGTAGAGCCAGAGCTGTCCAATAGGTGGATGTAGAGGCAGAGCTGTCCAATAGGTGGATGTAGAGGCAGAGCTGTCCAATAGGTGGATGTAGAGGCAGAGCTGTCCAATAGGTGGATGTAGAGGCAGAGCTGTCCAATAGGTGGATGTAGAGGCAGAGCTGTCCAATAGGTGGATGTAGAGGCAGAGCTGTCCATTAGGTGGATGTAGAGGCAGAGCTGTCCAATAGGTGGATGTAGAGGCAGAGCTGTCCAATAGGTGGATGTAGAGGCAGAGCTGTCCAATAGGTGGATGTAGAGGCAGAGCTGTCCAATAGGTGGATGTAGAGGCAGAGCTGTCCAATAGGTGGATGTAGAGGCAGAGCTGTCCAATAGGTGGATGTAGAGGCAGAGCTGTCCAATAGGTGGATGTAGAGGCAGAGCTGTCCAATAGGTTAATGTAGAGGCAGAGCTGTCCAATAGGTGGATGTAGAGGCAGAGCTGTCCTATAGGTGGATGTAGAGGCAGAGCTGTCCAATAGGTGGATGTAGAGGCAGAGCTGTCCAATAGGTGGATGTAGAGGCAGAGCTGTCCAATAGGTGGATGTAGAGGCAGAGCTGTCCAATAGGTGGATGTAGAGGCAGATCTGTCCAATAGATGGATGTAGAGGCAGAGCTGTCCTATAGGTAGAGGCAGAGCTTTCCAATAGGTGGATGCAGAGGCAGAGCTGTCCTATAGGTGGATGTAGAGGCAGAGCTGTCCAATAGGTGGATGCAGAGGCAGAGCTGTCCAATAGGTGGATGTAGAGGCAGAGCTGTCCAATAGGTGGATGTAGAGGCAGAGCTGTAGAGGCAGAGCTGTCCAATAGGTGGATGTAGAGGCAGAGCTGTCCAATAGGTGGATGTAGAGGCAGAGCTGTCCAATAGGTGGATGTAGAGGCAGAGCTGTCCAATAGGTGGATGTAGAGGCAGAGCTGTCCAATAGGTGGATGTAGAGGCAGAGCTGTCCAATAGGTGGATGTAGAGGCAGAGCTGTCCTATAGGTGGATGTAGAGGCAGAGCTGTCCTATAGGTGGATGTAGAGGCAGAGCTGTCCTATAGGTAGAGGCAGAGCTGTCCTATAGGTAGAGGCAGAGCTGTCCAATATGTGGATGTAGAGGCAGAGCTGTCCAATATGTGGATGTAGAGGCAGAGCTGTCCAATATGTGGATGTAGAGGCAGAGCTGTCCAATATGTGGATGTAGAGGCAGAGCTGTCCTATAGGTGGATGTAGAGGCAGAGCTGTCCTATAGGTGGATGTAGAGGCAGAGCTGTCCTATAGGTGGATGTAGAGGCAGAGCTGTCCTATAGGTGGATGTAGAGGCAGAGCTGTCCAATAGGTGGATGTAGAGGCAGAGCTGTCCAATAGGTGGATGTAGAGGCAGAGCTGTCCTATAGGTGGATGTAGAGGCAGAGCTGTCCAATAGGTGGATGTAGAGGCAGAGCTGTCCTATAGGTGGATGTAGAGGCAGAGCTGTCCTATAGGTGGATGTAGAGGCAGAGCTGTCCTATAGGTGGATGTAGAGGCAGAGCTGTCCTATAGGTGGATGTAGAGGCAGAGCTGTCCTATAGGTGGATGTAGAGGCAGAGCTGTCCTATAGGTGGATGTAGAGGCAGAGCTGTCCAATAGGTGGATGTAGAGGCAGAGCTGTCCAATAGGTGGATGCAGAGGCAGAGCTGTCCTATAGGTGGATGTAGAGGCAGAGCTGTCCAATAGGTGGATGTAGAGGCAGAGCTGTCCTATAGGTGGATGCAGAGGCAGAGCTGTCCTATAGGTGGATGCAGAGGCAGAGCTGTCCTATAGGTGGATGTAGAGGCAGAGCTGTCCAATAGGTGGATGTAGAGGCAGAGCTGTCCTATAAGTGGATGTAGAGGCAGAGCTGTCCTATAGGTGGATGTAGAGGCAGAGCTGTCCTATGGGTGGATGCAGAGGCAGAGCTGTCCTATAGGTGCATGCAGAGGCAGAGCTGTCCTATAGGTGGATGCAGAGGCAGAGCTGTCCTATAGGTGGATGCAGAGGCAGAGCTGTCTATAGATTTTAATCAACCCATAGAGCTGTCCTATAGGTGGATGCAGAGGCAGAGCTGTCCTATAGGTGGATGCAGAGGCAGAGCTGTCCTATAGGTAGAGGCAGAGCTGTCCTATAGGTAGAGGCAGAGCTGTCCTATAGGTGGATGTAGAGGCAGAGCTGTCCTATAGGTGGATGCAGAGGCAGAGCTGTCTATAGATTTTAATCAACCCATAGAGCTGTCCTATAGGTGGATGCAGAGGCAGAGCTGTCCTATAGGTGGATGCAGAGGCAGAGCTGTCCTATAGGTGGATGCAGAGGCAGAGCTGTCCTATAGGTGGATGCAGAGGCAGAGCTGTCCTATAGGTGGATGCAGAGGCAGAGCTGTCCTATAGGTGGATGCAGAGGCAGAGCTGTCCTATAGGTGGATGCAGAGGCAGAGCTGTCCTATAGGTGGATGCAGAGGCAGAGCTGTCCTATAGGTGGATGCAGAGGCAGAGCTGTCCTATAGGTGGATGCAGAGGCAGAGCTGTCCTATAGGTAGAGGCAGAGCTGTCCTATAGGTGGATGCAGAGGCAGAGCTGTCCTATAGGTGGATGCAGAGGCAGAGCTGTCCTATAGGTGGATGCAGAGGCAGAGCTGTCCTATAGGTGGATGCAGAGGCAGAGCTGTCCTATAGGTGGATGCAGAGGCAGAGCTGTCCTATAGGTGGATGCAGAGGCAGAGCTGTCCTATAGGTAGAGGCAGAGCTGTCCTATAGGTGGATGCAGAGGCAGAGCTGTCCTATAGGTGGATGCAGAGCTGTCCTATAGGTAGAGGCAGAGCTGTCCTATAGGTGGATGCAGAGGCAGAGCTGTCCTATAGGTGGATGCAGAGCTGTCTATATCTTTTAATCTCCTATCCATTACTACACACAAACTTCCTAAATATGCGTTTTAACCAGTGGCAACCTGTCAATCAAAGCCCCACCTGTTTATTTTTTATTTAAAAAATGGCCTGTTTGGCATGTTTTTTTGGCATTAAAACGTGTCACATATCAATTTGCAAACAATGTATAAAAAAATATATATACATTTGAGTAAATAAAGCTACAAACATGGCCTCTTTTCTGCTTTCTTGAGTAAGGCAGCTCCAAAATGCAGGTGTTTCAGCCTAGCTCAGTGCTTTCTGTGGTGGTGGGGCAGCCAGTGGAAAATATGGAGTATAGGGGTTGGTAATGTTCTCTAGTTGCTCCGTGATTGGCTCAGTGTTCTGTCACTCATGGACACTACGTCACTGCAAAATCTATGGGTAGAGCTTGAAAATTCAAGCCCCCTGGGTGCTGCCATAGAGTTACATTCGATGTGCTCATCCAAGAAGGCTCAAGGTCATTGGCCACAGATAAAATGACATTACATCACATTATAAATACAGTAGCTTTGATTGGACTGATCATGTCAACATCATACTTTCAAAATCTTAGCTAGCACTCATCATCATGAATCAAGTCGACAATCTACTGGCAAATCCTTTTAAACTCTTGTCATATAAAGATAAATTATAGATAAAACATATCGGTGCTCATCGGCCATTGGAAATAAACATTACACAACGAGTTGGAAATTGCAAATTCAACAATGAGTGTTTTGGAAGGAATCAGTGGCTAACTGCTTGTGTTGCAAAGCAATCACTAGCCTGCTGTTCAGTGGAGTGGGTGTGTGGTCCAAGTCTGGGTTTAAGGGTCTCTTTACCAAGCTTAAAATGATAAACATTCAACACCATGGGCCACAAAAGGTTGAATACATTGGCCATGCTGTCAATCCAGCATGACTTCTGCCGTGTTCAAGACAACTGGGGAGCTCCGACTGGGAAAATACGATCATCCAACTCGGAATTCCAAGTCGGGCCGATCACTGATTCAACCTTGTTGTTTTCTCTCGATTTCCCAGTTGTCTTGAAAGCAACATAAATCCAGAGAATGCCATACTTTTGATGACAAAGTTTGATGTTGACATTTTCTCGTGAAGGATCGACGCGCCATCTTCCTGTTTAAGTGAGCACAGCACAACAAGGTGAGAAAATGTATTCTATGCTGCTGCATAAATGATGGAATATGCCAGGGAGATATGTATACTGTAGCTAAGAAAGTAATACTAAGTGTAGGTTGTGTAGTAAGCTGTTAGTAGCCCATGTGTCTCATGCTAATAATTTGGTAAGTTTTCCCCTCATAATTTAGCCTACTGTTCTGACGTGGTGTTGCACATGTAGCCTATATCCTGTCTTAGAAAAATGTAATCATTGAATATTGTAAGAGCTTTCATTGTCTGCTTATATGCCCCCTTTATTTATCCTACGGTTCTGACTTGGTGTACAGGGAGAATACTGTAAGAACGGTCCATGTTCTGAATTCCGTTGCTGTAAATTTCAAAAGTGCTGAACAAATAGTTATATTGACTACTTTCGTCCTAGCTCGCTCATTAATGTCTTAATCGAAATGACGGATTTCCTCTTATCCCCTTATGCCATAGTTTGTACATTTTGATTGTCAGTAGAAACCACATTCGTTTAACCAAGTCAGCCATGTCAGTGAGGTTTTTTAAATGAGGCTAAATGAACTGTTTGACTGCCAGACAAGGTTCCCCTGATAGCCAGGTGTAGCAGAGGATTCACTCCATGGTTCTGAATAGAAAGCTCTGCTGTTGGGACAGCTTTATAAGGCCCTAACTGCTTGTTGTCACCATTATAGTGCAATGACTGTATTGTTTAGTGTGTAGTGTAGTGGCTTTGCTGGCATGCATCCTCAAAATTTTTTTTTTTGGGGGTGGGGGGGGGGGGGGGGGAGTTTGCACACCAAGATGTACATGCTAAAATCACCACTGTCTGTCACCTAGTAACCATTCAGTTGTATAAAACAGGACTCATAATAATGTCCGGATCTGAGCGAATGGAACCGTATCCATTCCACCAACTCCGCCCCAGCCGTTACCACGAGCCCGTTCTCCCCAAACTGAGCGAATGGAACCGTATCCATTCCACTTATTCCGCCCCAGCCGTTACCATGAGCCCGATCTCCCCAAACTGAGCGAATGGAACCGTATCCATTCCACTTATTCCGCCACAGCCGTTACCATGAGCCCGATCTCCCCAAACTGAGCGAATCGAACCGTATCCATTCCACTTATTCCGCCCCAGCCGTTACCATGAGCCCGATCTCCCCAAACTGAGCGAATCGAACCGTATCCATTCCACTTATTCCGCCCCAGCCGTTACCACGAGCCCGTTCTCCCCAAACTGAGCGAATGGAACCGTATCCATTCCACTCATTCCGCCCCAGCCTTTACCACGAGCCCGTTCTCCCCAAAGAAGAAGCCTCCAATCTCCTGTGATGTACACATAACAAACCCTGTTTTTCATTTCACTACCTAACATGCTCTTTGCTAGAAAGTAGCGGGCTTGTTGTTATGCCTTATTCTTAATTATACCTAGCAGCAGGTAGGTCCTGTCTAGTTAATTATACCTAGCAGCAGGTAGGTCCTGTCTAGTTAATTATACCTAGCAGCAGGTAGGTCCTGCCTAGGTAATTATACCTAGCAGCAGGTAGGTCCTGCCTAGGTAATTATACCTAGCAGCAGGTAGGTCCTGCCTAGGTAATTATACCTAGCAGCAGGTAGGTCCTGCCTAGGTAATTATACCTAGCAGCAGGTAGGTCCTGCCTAGGTAATTATACCTAGCAGCAGGTAGGTCCTGCCTAGGTAATTATACCTAGCAGCAGGTAGGTCCTGCCTAGGTAATTATACCTAGCAGCAGGTAGGTCCTGCCTAGGTAATTATACCTAGCAGCAGGTAGGTCCTGCCTAGGTAATTATACCTAGCAGCAGGTAGGTCCTGCCTAGGTAATTATACCTAGCAGCAGGTAGGTCCTGCCTAGGTAATTATACCTAGCAGCAGGTAGGTCCTGCCTAGGTAATTATACCTAGCAGCAGGCCTAGGTCCTGCCTAGGTAGGTCCTACCTAGGTAGCCTAGCAGGTAGGTCCTGCCTAGGTAATTATACCTAGCAGCAGGTAGGTCCTGCCTAGGTAATTATACCTAGCAGCAGGTAGGTCCTGCCTAGGTAATTATACCTAGCAGCAGGTAGGTCCTGCCTAGGTAATTATACCTAGCAGCAGGTAGGTCCTGCCTAGGTAATTATACCTAGCAGCAGGTAGGTCCTGCCTAGGTAATTCCTGCCTATACCTAGCAGCAGGTAGGTCCTGCCTAGGTAATTATACCTAGCAGCAGGTAGGTCCTGCCTAGGTAATTATACCTAGCAGCAGGTAGGTCCTGCCTAGGTAATTATACCTAGCAGCAGGTAGGTCCTGCCTAGGTAATTATACCTAGCAGCAGGTAGGTCCTGCCTAGGTAATTATACCTAGCAGCAGGTAGGTCCTGCCTAGGTAATTATACCTAGCAGCAGGTAGGTCCTGCCTAGGTAATTATACCTAGCAGCAGGTAGGTCCTGCCTAGGTAATTATACCTAGCAGCAGGTAGGTCCTGCCTAGGTAATTATACCTAGCAGCAGGTAGGTCCTGCCTAGGTAATTATACCTAGCAGCAGGTAGGTCCTGCCTAGGTAATTATACCTAGCAGCAGGTAGGTCCTGCCTAGGTAATTATACCTAGCAGCAGGTAGGTCCTGCCTAGGTAATTATACCTAGCAGCAGGTAGGTCCTGCCTAGGTAATTATACCTAGCAGCAGGTAGGTCCTGCCTAGGTAATTATACCTAGCAGCAGGTAGGTCCTGCCTAGGTAATTATACCTAGCAGCAGGTAGGTCCTGCCTAGGTAATTATACCTAGCAGCAGGTAGGTCCTGCCTAGGTAATTATACCTAGCAGCAGGTAGGTCCTGCCTAGGTAATTATACCTAGCAGCAGGTAGGTCCTGCCTAGGTAATTATACCTAGCAGCAGGTAGGTCCTGCCTAGGTAATTATACCTAGCAGCAGGTAGGTCCTGCCTAGGTAATTATACCTAGCAGCAGGTAGGTCCTGCCTAGGTAATTATACCTAGCAGCAGGTAGGTCCTGCCTAGGTAATTATACCTAGCAGCAGGTAGGTCCTGCCTAGGTAATTATACCTAGCAGCAGGTAGGTCCTGCCTAGGTAATTATACCTAGCAGCAGGTAGGTCCTGCCTAGGTAATTATACCTAGCAGCAGGTAGGTCCTGCCTAGGTAATTATACCTAGCAGCAGGTAGGTCCTGCCTAGGTAATTATACCTAGCAGCAGGTAGGTCCTGCCTAGGTAATTATACCTAGCAGCAGGTAGGTCCTGCCTAGGTAATTATACCTAGCAGCAGGTAGGTCCTGCCTAGGTAATTATACCTAGCAGCAGGTAGGTCCTGCCTAGGTAATTATACCTAGCAGCAGGTAGGTCCTGCCTAGGTAATTATACCTAGCAGCAGGTAGGTCCTGCCTAGGTAATTATACCTAGCAGCAGGTAGGTCCTGCCTAGGTAATTATACCTAGCAGCAGGTAGGTCCTGCCTAGGTAATTATACCTAGCAGCAGGTAGGTCCTGCCTAGGTAATTATACCTAGCAGCAGGTAGGTCCTGCCTAGGTAATTATACCTAGCAGCAGGTAGGTCCTGCCTAGGTAATTATACCTAGCAGCAGGTAGGTCCTGCCTAGGTAATTATACCTAGCAGCAGGTAGGTCCTGCCTAGGTAATTATACCTAGCAGCAGGTAGGTCCTGCCTAGGTAATTATACCTAGCAGCAGGTAGGTCCTCCCTAGTTAATTATACCTAGCAGCAGGTAGGTCCTGCGTAGTTAATTATACCTAGCAGCAGGTAGGTCCTGCGTAGTTAATTATACCTAGCAGCAGGTAGGTCCTGCGTAGTTAATTATACCTAGCAGCAGGTAGGTCCTGCGTAGTTAATTATACCTAGCAGCAGGTAGGTCCTGCGTAGTTAATTATACCTAGCAGCAGGTAGGTCCTGCGTAGTTAATTATTCCTAGCAGCAGGTAGGTCCTGCGTAGTTAATTATACCTAGCAGCAGGTAGGTCCTGCGTAGTTAATTATACCTAGCAGCAGGTAGGTCCTGCGTAGTTAATTATACCTAGCAGCAGGTAGGTCCTGCGTAGTTAATTATACCTAGCAGCAGGTAGTGTTACGGTTTTCTTCTATCTCCTCTGAAGAGGAGGTGTAGCAAGGATCGGACCAAAATGCAGCGTAGTAATTTTGATACATGTTTAATGAACGAATAAACACGAACAATACAAAACAAGAAACGGAACGTGAAAACCTAAACAGCCTATCTGGTGCAAACAAACACAGAGACAGGAACAATCACCCACCAAACACTCAAAGAATATGGCTGCCTAAATATGGTTTCCAATCAGAGACAACAATAAACACCTGGCTCTGATTGAGAACTACTTCAGGCAACCATAGACTTTTCTAGATAACCCCACTATACCACAATCCCAATACCTACAAAAAAAACAAGACTAAACACACCACATAATAAACCCATGTCACACCCTGGCCTGGCCAAAATAATAAAGAAAACACAAAATACTAAGACCAGGGAAAGACAGGTAGGTCCTGCCTAGGTAATTATACCTAGCAGCAGGTAGGTCCTGCCTAGTTAATTATACCCAGCAGCAGGTAGGTCCTGCCTAGGTAATTATACCTAGCAGCAGGTAGGTCCTGTCTAGGTAATTATACCTAGCAGCAGGTAGGTCCTGCCTAGGTAATTATACCTAGCAGCAGGTAGGGCCTGCCTTGGTAATTATACCTAGCAGCAGGTAGGTCCTGCCTAGGTAATTATACCTAGCAGCAGGTAGGTCCTGTCTAGTTAATTATACCTAGCAGCAGGTAGGTCCTGTCTAGTTAATTATACCAGGACAACGGATCGGATCCCAGCCGGCGAACCAAAACAACGTCGACGTAAAAGGGGGAAACGAAGCGGTCTTCTGGTCAGGCTCCGGAGACGGGCACATCGCGCACCACTCCCTAGTATACTACTCGCCAATGTCCAGTCTCTTGACAACAAGGTTGATGAAATCCGAGCAAGGGTAGCATTCCAGAGAGACATCAGAGACTGTAACGTTCTTTGCTTCACGGAAACATGGCTCACTCGATAGACGCTATCGGAGTCGGTGCAGCCAGCTGGTTTCTTCACGCATCGCACCGACAGAAACAAGCATCTTTCTGGTAAGAAGAGGGGCGGGGGGGGGTATGCCTTATGATTAACGAGACGTGGTGTGTTCACAACAACATACAGGAACTCAAGTCCTTCTGTTCACCTGATTTAGAATTCCTCACGATCAAATGTCGACTGCATTATCTACCAAGGGAATTCTCTTCGATTATAATCATATTCCCTCCAAGCAGACACATCGATGGCCCTGAACGAACTTTATTTGACTCTATGTAAACTAGAAATCACATATCCTGAGGCTGCATTCATTGTAGCTGGGGATTTTAACAAGGCTAATCTGAAAACAAGACTCCCTAAATTATATCAGCATATCGATTGTGCTACCAGGGCTGGTAAAACCCTGGATCATTGTTATTCTAACTTCCGCAACGCATATAAGGCCCTCCCCCGCCCTTCTCCCCCGACTCCATTTTGCTGCTTCCAGCCTACAGACAGAAACTAAAACAAGAAGCTCCCGTGCTCAGGTCTGTTCAACGCTGGTCCGACCTATCTGATTCCACGCTTCAAGACTGCTTCGATCACGTGGATTGGGATATGTTTCGCATTGCGTCCAACAACATTGACGAATACGCTGATTTGGTGAGCGAGTTCATTATACCCACAGCAATGATTAAAACTTTCCCAAACAAGAAACCATGGATTAATGTCAGCATTCGCGTGAAACTGAAAGCGCGAACCACAGCTTTTAACCAGGGCAAGGTGACCGGAAACATGACCGAATACAAACAGTGAAGCTATTCCTTCCGCAAGGCAATCAAACAAGCTAAGTGTCAGTATAGAGGCAAAGTAGAGTCGCAATTCAACGGCTCAGACACAAGAGGTATGTGGCAGGGTCTACAGTCAATCACGGATTACAAAAAGAAAACCAGCCCCGTCGCGGACCATGTTGCTCCCAGGCAGACTAAATAACTTTTTTGCTGGCTTTGAGGACAATACAGTGCCACTGACACGGCCCGCTACCAAACCTGCGGGCTCTCCTTCACTGCAGCCAACGTGAGTAAAACATTTAAACGTGTTAACCCTCGCAAGGCTGCAGGCCCAGACGGCATCCCCAGCCGCATCCTCAGAGCATGCGCAGACCAACTGGCTGGTGTGTTTACGGACATATTCAATCAATCCTTATCCCAGTCTGCTGTTCCCACATGCTTCAAGAGGGCCACCATTGTTCCCGTTCCCAAGAAAGCTAAGGTAACTGAGCTAAACGACTACCGCCCCGTAGCACTCACTTCCGTCATCATGAAGTGCTTTGAGAGACTAGTCAAGGACCATATCACCTCCACCCTACCTGACACCCTAGACCCACTCCAATTTGCTTACCACACCAATAGGTCCATAGATGATGCAATCGCAACCACACTGGACACGGCCCTAACCCATCTGGACAAGAGGAATACCTATGTGAGAATGCTGTTCATCGACTACAGCTCAGCATTTAACACCATGGTACCCTCCAAGCTCGTCATCAAACTCGAGACCCTGGGTCTCGACCCCGCCCTGTGCAACTGGGTACTGGACTTCCTGACAGGCCGCCCCCAGGTGGTGAGGGAAGGTAACAACATCTCCACCCCGCTGATCCTCAACACTGGGGCCCCACAAGGGTGCGTTCTGATTCCTCTCCTGTACTCCCTGTTCACCCACGACTGCGTGGCCACGCACGCCTCCAACTCAATCATCAACTTTGCGGACGACACTACAGTGGTAGGCTTGATTACCAACAACGACGAGACGGCCTACAGGGAGGAGGTGAGGGCCCTCAGAGTGTGGTGTCAGGAAAATAACCTCACACTCAACATCAACAAAAGAAAGGATATGATTGTGGACTTCAGGAAGGAAGCACAGCAGCGCCTCTTCAACCTCAGGAGGCTGAAGAAATTCGGCTTGTCACCAAAAGCACTCCCAAACTTCTACAGATTCACAATCGAGAGCATCCTGTCGGGCTGTATCACCGCCTGGTACGGCAACTGCTCCGCCCACAACCGTAAGTCTCTCCAGAGGGTAGTGAGGTCTGCACAACGCATCACCGGTGGCAAACTACCTGCCCTCCAGGACACCTACACCACCCAATGTCACAGGAAGGACAAAAAGATCATCAAGGACAACAACCACACTGAGCCACAGCCTGTTCACCCCGCTATCATCCAGAAGGTGAGGTCAGTACAGGTGCATCAAAGCAGGGACCGAGAGACTGAAAAACAGCTTCTATCTCAAGGCCATCAGACTGTTTAACAGCCACCACTAACATTGAGTGACTGCTGCCAACATACTGACTCAACTCCAGCCACTTTAATAATGGAAATTGCTGGAAATTTATGTAAAAATGTATCACTAGCCACTTTAAACAATGTCACTTAATATAATGTTTACATACCCTACATTACTCATCTCATATGTATATACTGTACTCTACACCATCTACTGCATCTTGCCTATGCCGTTCTGTACCATCACTCATTCATATATCTTTATGAACATATTCTTTATCCCTTTAAACTAGAAGCACAAGCATTTCGCTACACGCATTAACATCTGCTAACCATGTGTATGTGACAAATAAAATTTGATTTGATTTGAAATCCCTGAGCAGTTTCCTTCCTCTCCGGCAACTGAGTTATGAAGGACGCCTATATCTTTGTAGTGACCGGGTGTATTGATATACCATCCAAAGTGTAATTAATAACTTCACCATGCTCAAAGGGATATTCAATGTCTGCTTTTTTTTTACCCATCTACCAATAGGTGCCCTTCTTTGCGAGGCATTGGAAAAGCTCCCTGGTGTTTGTGGTTGAATCTGTATTTGAAATTCACTGCTGGACCGAGGGACCTTACAGATAATTGTATGTGTGGGGAAAGAGATGACGTAGTCACTCATAAATCATGTTAAACACTATTATTGCACACAGAATGAGTCCATGCAACCTTTTATGTGACTTAGGGCTATGCCCCTTTTTTCTCAATTTCCGCCTGAATCACGTGCCCAAAGTAAACTGCCTGTTGCTAAGGCCCTGAAGCCAGAGTACGCATATAATAGGTACCATAGGAAATAAAACACTTTGAAGTTTGTAGAAATGTTAAAATAATGTAGGACAATATAACACAATTGATATAGTAGGAGAAAAACCACCCGGAATGTTTTTTTTTTGAGAGACCATCCTCTTAGAATGGCAAGTATAAGGTCATGTTGAAAATTAGCTCCCTGGATGCAATTCCTATGGCTTCCACAGGGTGTCAGCAGTCTATGTTCAAGGTTGCAGGCTTATAACTTCAAAAACAAATAAGAAATATCAGTTGTAGTACAGGGACACAGTCTTGGAAATTCGTGTATGCACGTGCCATGAAGACAGGACACACCTGCTAAATTCGGTTTCCTATTGAACATACTTCTTTTCGTAAGAAATGTTATAGTTTGATTACATTTTAGGGTATCTGAGGAGTGGATAGAAATCTATTTTGACTTGTTGAAACAAAGTTTAGGGGTAGATTTTTGGATTCCTTTCTCTGCATGTTGAATCAAATCGATGGCGCAGATTTTATCTAACAAAACAACACTACATGTTATAGCTGGGACCCTTTGGATGACAAATCAGAGGAAGATTTTCAAAAAGTAAGTGAATATTTAATCCTTATTTGTGAATTTATGACACCTGTGCCGGTAGAAAAATATTTTGTGGGGAACTGTCCTCCAACAATCACATGGCATGCTTTTGCTGTAATGGCTACTGTAAATCGGACAGTTCAGTTAGATGAACAAGAATTTAAGCTTTCAGCCGATATAAAACACTTATGTACCTACGTGTTTAATATTCATAATTGATATGATTATTTAATTGAATTGGGCAGCCCTCCAGTTTCCCCGGAAGTTGTCTCGCTAGCGGGATGCCTAGCCCTAAAGCAAATGTTTACTCCTGACCTTATTTAGGCCATAACAAAGGGGTTGAATACTTATTGACTCAAGACATTTCAACTTTTTATTTTTAATAATTTGTAGAAATAATTCCACTTTATGGGGTACTGTGTGAAGGCCAGTGGGTGTGAATACTTTATGAAGGCACTGTAGCTTCCTAACCAAGTACAGCCATTTGGGATAGGGACCAGTATGTTCAGCAACATGAAGTTGGTAGAATTTTTTTTTTAAACTGTAGAAATGTGTACCTACTGTCTCCAGCGTCTGATGTTCTCACTCCTTCTCCAGGTGTGTCACGCTGAGCTGCACCTGGCCACCTGTTTCCAGCCTGTTAACGGACACCTGGCCACCTGTTTCCAGCCTGTTAACGGACACCTGGCCACCTGTTTCCAGCCTGTTAACGGACACCTGGCCACCTGTTAACGGACACCTGGCCACCTGTTTCCAGCCTGTTAACGGACACCTGGCCACCTGTTTCCAGCCTGTTAACGGACACCTGGCCACCTGTTAACGGACACCTGGCCACCTGTTAACGGACACCTGGCCGCCTGTTAACGGACACCTGGCCGCCTGTTAACGGACACCTGGCCACCTGTTTCCAGCCTGTTAACGGACACCTGGCCACCTGTTTCCAGCCTGTTAACGGACACCTGGCCACCTGTTTCCAGCCTGTTAACGGACACCTGTTTCCAGCCTGTTAACGGACACCTGGCCGCCTGTTAACGGACACCTGGCCACCTGTTTCCAGCCTGTTAACGGACACCTGGCCACCTGTTTCCAGCCTGTTAACGGACACCTGGCCACCTGTTTCCAGCCTGTTAACGGACACCTGGCCACCTGTTTCCAGCCTGTTAACGGACACCTGGCCGCCTGTTTCCAGCCTGTTAACGGACACCTGGCCACCTGTTTCCAGCCTGTTAACGGACACCTGGCCACCTGTTTCCAGCCTGTTAACGGACACCTGGCCACCTGTTTCCAGCCTGTTAACGGACACCTGGCCACCTGTTTCCAGCCTGTTAACGGACACCTGGCCACCTGTTTCCAGCCTGTTAACGGACACCTGGCCACCTGTTTCCAGCCTGTTAACGGCTCTCGTTGCCATAACAAAGGGGTTGAATACTTACTGACTTAAGACGTTTCAGGTTTTTATTTTAAATTCGTTTGTAAACATGAAAAGCATTTTATTTAATAAAAGCTTTTTTTTATTAAAAATAAATATATGTTTATTGTATATGGCATACAAGCCATCTATATACTGTCCTCTATTAATGATTCAAGGACATCTGGAAAAAATAATGTATATAGTTATTGAGCCAATAGGATGTGAACAGCTTTTTAACCACATAAACAAACTAGCTACATACAGTACAGGCAGTTTGACCTGACCTCTACACCATAGATGTACTCTTGAAAATAGAAATGTAATTGTGAATCACCCATATAGCCAACACACACACACACACAATGCAAGTCGACTTGGAAACCACGTTGGGATTTATTTTTCTCGTCTTTGATTGTTGATTTGTATTTACATAGATTGCCAACTTTTGAAAAAAAAGAAGCTTTGAATAAATTTTGAAGGTAAACTCTCAGATAGATTTGTATCTGATATCATTATAATATGAAACCAGTTTCTAACTTAGCCTGGTCACAGATCTGTTTGTGCTGTATTGCTTGACAATGACCATAGGATTTGACAACACAAACAGATTTGGGACGGGAATAGGTTCAATGCAACATGGGTATATTCTGTTCTCGACCAGAAACACAAGGTAAGAAACACTCATCACACTCACTGCTAAACAAGCATCTCACTGTAAATTATACAAATTAATATATACAGAGCATTCAGGAAGTATTCAACTTGTCTTTATCCACATTTTGTTACATTTTGTTATCCCCCCAAAATTCAGCTCATCAATCTACACACAATGCACCATAATGACATCACAATACCCCATAATGACATCACAATGCACCATAATGACATCACAGTGCACCATAATGACGAAACAAAAAACAAGTTTTTAGAAACGTTAGCAAATTTATACAAACAAAAAACTGAAATATAACATTTACATAATTATTCAGACCTTTTACTCAGGGGGGTGGTGCCAGGTTTCCTCCAGACGTGACGCTTGACATTCAGGCCAAAGAGTTCAATCTTGGTTTCATCAGACCAGAGAATCTTGTTTCTCATGGTCTGAGAGTCCTTTAGGTGCCTTTTGGCAAACTCCAAGCGGGCTGTCATGTGCCTTTTACTGAGGAGTGGCTTCCATCTGGCCACTACCATAAAGGCCTGATTTGTTGAGTGCTGCAGAGATGGTTATCCTTCTGGAAGGTCCTCCCATCACCACAGAGGAACTCTGGATCAATGGAAACAGGATGCACCTGAGCTCAAATTCAAGTCTCATAGCAAAGGGTCTGAATACTTATGCAAATAAAGGTATGTCTGTTTTTCGCTTTGTCATTATGGGGTATTGTGATGTCATTATGGGGTATTGTGATGTCATTATGGGGTATTGTGATGTCATTATGGGGTATTGTGATGTCATTATGGGGTATTGTGTGTAGATTGATGAGGAACATTTTTATTGAATCCATTTTAGAATAAGGCTGTAACGTAACAAAATGTGGAACTAGTCAATGGTTCTGAATACTTTCTGAATGCACTGTTTAACTTAACACATGACATGTACCAACGGTGGAAAATAAGCCCTCATGTTTTAGGGCAGGGAAACATAACATCATATTGAACCTGTGGTAATAATGTTCAACCTAGGCCTTGTTCTGGTTCAATACATTACAGACCCATAACTCTAACCTAGGCCTTGTTCTGGTTCAATACATTACAGACCCATAACTCTAACCTAGGCCTTGTTCTGGTTCAATACACTGAAGCCCTTTAAGAGCCCATTGAAGATAGCCCTGTGGGTCAGCGTTCTGTAGGTCGGTGTTCTGTAGGTCGGCGTTCTGTAGGTCGGTGTTCTGTGGGTCAGCGTTCTGTAGGTCGGTGTTCTGTAGGTCGGTGTTCTGTGGGTCAGCGTTCTGTAGGTCAGTGTTCTATAGGTCAGTGTTCTGTAGGTCAGTGTTCTATAGGTCGGTGTTCTGTAGGTCAGTGTTCTATAGGTCGGTGTTCTGTAGGTCAGTGTTCTATAGGTCAGTGTTCTATAGGTCGGTGTTCTGTAGGTCAGTGTTCTATAGGTCGGTGTTCTGTAGGTCAGTGTTCTATAGGTCGGTGTTCTATAGGTCGGTGTTCTGTAGGTCGGTGTTCTGTAGGTCGGTGTTCTGTAGGTCGGTGTTCTGTAAGGTGTGGTAGGTAGAGGTGGAGGTGGGGGCACTAGGTAGGTGGAGAACGTCATCGCCCTTTCCATCCTTGCCATGATCTGCAACACATATAACACAATAACACATATAACACAATAACACATATAACACAATAACACATATAACACTATATAACACTATATAACACTAACACTATATAACACTATATAGCACATATAACACTAACACTATATAACACTATATAACACTATATAACACACAACACTATATAACACTATATAACACATATAACACTATATAACACTATACAACACTATACAACACATATAACACTATATAACATATATAACACATATAACACTATATAACACAAATAACACTATATAACACAAATAACACTATATAACACTATATAACACATATAACACTACATAACACATATAACACTATATAACACATATAACACTATATAACACTATATAACACATATAACACTATATAACACATATAACACTATATAACACAAATAACACTATATAACACAAATAACACTATATAACACAAATAACACTATATAACACATAACACTAACACATATAACACACAACACTATATAACACTATATAACACATATAACACATATAACACTATATAACACAAATAACACTATATAACACATATAACATTATATAACACTATATAACACATATAACATTATATAACACTATATAACACATATAACATTATATAACACTATATAACACTATATAACACATATAACACTATATAACACTATATAACACATATAACACATATAACACTATATAACATATATAACACATATAACACTATATAACACATATAACACACAACACTATATAACACATATAACACATATAACACTATATAACACATATAACACTATATAACACAAATAACACTATATAACACTATATAACACATATAACATTATATAACACTATAACACATATAACATTATATAACACTATATAACACTATATAACACATATAACACATATAACACTACATAACACATATAACACTATATAACACTATATAACACTATATAACACTATATAACACATATAACACTATATAACACATATAACACTATATAACACTATATAACACATAACACACAACACTATATAACACATATAACACTATATAACACATATAACACTATATAACACAAATAACACTATATAACACAAATAACACTATAACACTAACACATATAACACACAACACTATATAACACATATAACACTATATAACACATATAACACTATATAACACATATAACACTATATAACACTACATAACACATATAACACTATATAACACATATAACACATATAACACTATATAACACATATAACACTATATAACACTATATAACACATATAACACTATATAACACTATATAACACTATATAACACATATAACACTATATAACACTATATAACACATATAACACATATAACACTATATAACACTACATAACACATATAACACTATATAACACATATAACACTATATAACACATATAACACTATATAACACTACATAACACATATAACACTATATAACACATATAACACTATATAACACTACATAACACATATAACACTATATAACACATATAACACTATATAACACTACATAACACATATAACACTATATAACACTATATAACACTATATAACACTATATAACACATATAACACATATAACACTATATAACACATATAACACATATAACACTATATAACACATATAACACTATATAACACTATATAACACATATAACACTATATAACACATATAACACATATAACACATATAACACTATATAACACAAATAACACTATATAACACTATATAACACATATAACATTATATAACACTATATAACACATATAACATTATATAACACTATATAACACATATAACACATATAACACTATATAACACTATATAACACATATAACATTATATAACACTATATAACACAACACATATAACATTATATAACACTATATAACACATATAACACTATATAACACATATAACACTATATAACACTATATAACACTAATAACACTATATAACACTATATAACACTATATAACACTATATAACACATATAACACTATATAACACTATATAACACATATAACACTATATAACACTATATAACACGATATAACACATATAACACTATATAACACAACACATATAACATTATATAACACTATATAACACATATAACACTATATAACACTATATAACACATATAACACTATATAACATTATATAACACATATAACACATATAACACTATATAACACATATAACACTATATAACACTATATAACACTATATAACACATATAACATTATATAACACTATATAACACAACACATATAACATTATATAACACTATATAACACATATAACACTATATAACACATATAACACATATAACACTATATAACACTAATAACACTATATAACACTATATAACACTATATAACACTATATAACACATATAACACATATAACACTATATAACACGATATAACACATATAACACTATATAACACAACACATATAACATTATATAACACTATATAACACATATAACACTATATAACACTATATAACACATATAACACTATATAACATTATATAACACATATAACACATATAACACTATATAACACATATAACACTATATAACACTATATAACACTATATAACACATATAACACTATATAACACTATATAACACTATATAACACTATATAACACATATAACACAAATAACACATATAACATTATATAACACTATATAACACATATAACACTATATAACACTATATAACACATATAACACTATATAACACTATATAACACTATATAACACATATAACACTATATAACACAAATAACACTATATAACACTATATAACACATATAACACTATATAACACTATATAACACATATAACACATATAACACTATATAACACAAATAACACAACACTATATAACACTATATAACACTATATAACACTATATAACACTATATAACACATATAACACATATAACACATATAACACTATATAACACATATAACACATATAACATTATATAACACAAATAACACATTATATAACACATATAACACTATATAACACATTATATAACACTATATAACACATATAACACATATAACACTATATAACACATATAACACTATATAACACATATAACACAAATAACACATATAACACTATATAACTCTATATAACACATAACACATATAACACATTATATAACACATTATATAACACTATATAACACATTATATAACACATTATATAACACTATATAACACATATAACACTATATAACACATATAATCCATTATGACATTTAATATTGAAGTTAAGATAAAGATGTTCACTTTAAATACTTATTTTCCACCATAATTTGCAAATAAATAAATTAAAAATCCTACAATGTGATTTTCTGGATTTTTTTCTTCTCATTTTGTCTGTCATAGTTGAAGTGTACCTATGATGAAAATTACAGGCCTCTCTCATCTTTTTAAGTGGGAGAACTTGCACAATTGGTGGCTGACTAAATACTTTTTTGCCCCACTGTATATTTTTCCTTACAGGCAGATAAAAAGCCCATGTTTGTAATTCTGCCAGCTGACTCCAGTTCACCTCCCCTCTGGCCAGCTGAAGGACACACACAATTTACATCCCAAATGGCACTCTATTCCCTATTTAGTACACTACTTTTAACCAAAGCCCATGGTCAAAAGTAGTGCACTAAATAGGGAATAGGGTGCAGGCAGAGGGGACGCAGGCAGAGGTCTGCAGTCAGTATAGTACGCCTAACATACTCCTCTCTGCCAGACCGGTCTAATGCGACAGGGAACAGCTCTAATATATTTCAGCCTTTATATTTCATCTCATCATTTAGAATCTAGATGGATGTTGGCAGATTTTCTAGTCTGTTAAAATCAAAAATAATACAGGACAGGTGCCAGTCTATGAGAGAGGGATCTGTGCAGATGGAGAGAGAGAGGGATCTGTGCAGATGGAGAGAGAGAGGAAGGGAGAGAGAGGGATCTGTGCAGATGGAGAGAGAGAGGAAGGGAGAGAGAGGGATCTGTGCAGATGGAGCGAGAGAGGAAGGGAGAGAGAGGGATCTGTGCAGATTGAGAGAGAGAGGAAGGGAGAGAGGGATCTGTGCAGATGGAGAGCGAGAGGGATCTGTGCAGATGGAGAGAGAGAGGAAGGGAGAGAGAGGGATCTGTGCAGATTGAGAGAGAGAGGAAGGGAGAGAGGGATCTGTGCAGATGGAGAGAGAGAGGGATCTGTGCAGATGGAGAGAGAGAGGGATCTGTGCAGATGGAGAGAGAGAGAGAGTGAGAGTGACTAGGTCTTTTTGTGTTTGTTTCATTAGTCTATTATTGACACAGTCCCAACATGTTTTGCTTGTCAGCAATCAAGTTTTCAAGATATGTAAC
Organism: Oncorhynchus tshawytscha; assembly: GCF_018296145.1. Taxonomy (NCBI): domain Eukaryota; kingdom Metazoa; phylum Chordata; class Actinopteri; order Salmoniformes; family Salmonidae; genus Oncorhynchus; species Oncorhynchus tshawytscha. The sequence goes on along the minus strand of NC_056439.1, from coordinate 53,666,828 downwards.
TTTCAAAATATAGCAATCTGGCAGGTATGATCGACTAATGAACAAATACCAGTTGTCCTTTAAGGGATTTCTCTCCCACACTGAACCCTGTTCGGGAATGAGCAGAAAGCTCTGCAGTAATGTCCCTCAGTCGTCAATGTTATTATGTCTCCAATAAATGTCCTTTAGGAATCTACTTTCTAGATGAGAGAAATCTGCAACTGTAAGTCAGTTGAGAGACACACTTTCTGCTGTGTGCAGGAATGAAAAGCTGGAGGCGTTTGCCCCCCCCGTCTCCCCCATCTCTCCAGCACTCCCCTCCCATCCCTCCCCCTTCTTTCCAGCCTGCCAGCTCCCCCTCTCCTTCTCTCCCCTCCCCTTCAACCGCCTCTTCTCCTGCCAGCACCATTCCCCTCCTATCCCTCCTCTCTCCAGCCTGCCAGCACCCCTCCCTTCTCCAACCAACACTGACAGCCCCTCCCCTTCTCCAATCAGCACCAACACTGACAGCCCCTCCCCTTCTCCAATCAGCACCAACACTGACAGCCCCTCCCCTTCTCCAACCAGCACCAACACTGACAACCCCTCCCCTTCTCCAACCAGCACCCACCAACACTGACAGCCCCTCCCCTTCTCCAATCAGCACCAACACTGACAGCCCCTCCCCTTCTCCCATCAGCACCAACACTGACAGCCCCTCCCCTTCTCCAACCAGCACCCCTCCCCTTCTCCATCCAGCACCCCCCTTCTCCAACCAGCACCAACACTGACAGTCCCTCCCCTTCTCCAATCAGCACCAACACTGACAGCCCCCCTTCTCCAACCAGCACCAACACTGACAGCCCCTCCCCTTCTCCAATCAGCACCAACACTGACAGCCCCTCCCCTTCTCCAACCAGCACCAATATTGACAGCCCCTTCTCCAACCAGCACCCCTCCCCTTCTCCAACAGCACCCTTCCCCTTCTCCAATCAGCACCAACACTGACAGCCCCTCCCCTTCTCCCATCCGCACCAACACTGACAGTCACACCCCTTCTCCAACCAGCACCAACACTGACAGCCCCTCCCCTTCTCCAATCAGCACCAACACTGACAGCCCCTCCCCTTCTCCAACCAGCACCAATATTGACAGCCCCTTCTCCAACCAGCACCCCTCCCCTTCTCCAACAGCACCCTTCCCCTTCTCCAATCAGCACCAACACTGACAGCCCCTCCCCTTCTCCCATCAGCACCAACACTGACAGTCACACCCCTTCTCCAATTAGCACCAACACTGACAGCCCCTCCCCTTCTCCAACCAGTACCCCTCCCCTTCTCCAACCAGCACCAACACTGACAGCCCCTCCCCTTCCCCAACCAGCACCAACACTGACAGTCCCTCACGTTCCCACGTACCCCTGCCCTCTCTGTCTCAGCTCTAACTTCTGCCACCCCTCAGCTCCGCCCCATCCCCTGGTGCTGTTACCATGGTAACTCTTACATCGGAGGCCAAATCACCGCCGTGTGTATTTCTCTTTCTGTTTTAATCAGAGAGACACTGGCCTCTAAAGCTTGTTGACTACGATGGCAGGTTGTGCATGTGTGTGTGTGTGTAGCGTGTTTTGTGTGTGTGTGTGGTTGCGTGTGTTTGGTCACGGATGTAGTAAGGAGGAATAACACAAATACTGAACACGATACATATGATATGTAAAACCAACTACTACATTTAATTGGATAACATCGTAAAAAGCTTGTACATACCTGTTAAACTTCACACAGAGAGGCAAACTGGATGGTTTCCGGGGATAGAAGGTGGGGATTTGGGGTTCGAGGGTCTCTGGCTAGAACACAGCACTTTCCTGTTAAGTCACGTGACATGAGGAAGGTCCAGGAGGAGTGACTGGAGCAGAGACTTGAGGAGGGTCTAGGAGGGTATAAAACATAGTGATATCTAATCTCTATGGTATAGAATGTACTCCACTGCAGAACCAGGAGGGTATAAAATGTACTCCACTGCAGAACCAGGAGGGAATAGAATGTACTCCACTGCAGAACCAGGAGGGAATAGAATGTACTCCACTGCAGAACCAGGAGGGTATAGAATGTCTTCCACTGCATAACCAGGGGGGTATAGAATGTCCTCCACTGCAGAACCAGGAGGGTATAGAATGTCCTCCACTGCAGAACCAGGAGGGTATAGAATGTCCTCCACTGCAGAACCATGGGGGGTATAGAATGTACTCCACTGCAGAACCATGGGGGTATAGAATGTCCTCCACTGCAGAACCATAGGGGGTATAGAATGTCCTCCACTGCAGAAACATCGGGGTATAGAATGTCCTCCACTGCAGAACCAGGAGGGTATAGAATGTCCTCCACTGCAGAACCATCGGGGTATAGAATGTCCTCCACTGCAGAACCAGGAGGGTATAGAATGTCCTCCATTGCAGAACCATCGGGGTATAGAATGTCCTCCACTGCAGAACCAGGAGGGTATAGAATGTTCTCCACTGCAGAACCAGGGGGTCTAGATTGTCCTCCAATGCAGAACCAGGAGGGTATAGAATGTCCTCCACTGCAGAACCAGGAGGGTATAGAATGTCCTCCACTGCAGAACCAGGAGGGTATAGAATGTCCTCCACTGCAGAACCAGGAGGGTATAGAATGTCCTCCACTGCAGAACCAAGAGGGTATAGAATGTCCTCTACTGCAGAACCAGGAGGGTATAGAATTTCCTCCACTGCAGAACCAGGAGGGTATAGAATGTCCTCCATTGCAGAACCAGGAGGGTATAGAATGTCCTCCACTGCAGAACCATGGGGGGTATAGAATGTCCTTCACTGCATAACCATGGGGGTATAGAATGTCCTCCACTGCAGAACCAGGAGGGTATAGAATGTCCTCCACTGCAGAACCATGGGGGTATAGAATGTCCTCCATTGCAGAACCAGGAGGGTATAGAATGTCCTCCATTGCAGAACCAGGAGGGTATAGAATGTCCTCCATTGCAGAACCAGGAGGGTATAGAATGTCCTCCACTGCAGAACCAGGAGGGTATAGAATGTCCTCCACTGCAGAACCAGGAGGGTATAGAATGTCCTCCATTGCAGAACCAGGAGGGTATAGAATGTCCTCCACTGCAGAACCATGGGGGGTATAGAATGTCCTTCACTGCATAACCATGGGGGGTATAGAATGTCCTCCACTGCAGAACCAGGAGGGTATAGAATGTCCTCCACTGCAGAACCATGGGGGGTATAGAATGTCCTCCACTGCAGAACCAGGAGGGTATAGAATGTCCTCCATTGCAGAACCAGGAGGGTATAGAATGTCCTCCATTGCAGAACCAGGAGGGTATTGAATCCATAATAGCAGCAGAGGGGATGGAACAGGAGAGAGTGTCCAGGAGGGTATAGATTCTATACTATACTCCACTGCACAACCAAGGCTCGGATGTTTCCTGTTATATGACATGAGGAGAGGCAGGCATAGGATCCTGGAGGACAGTCCAGGAGTGTTTATAGAACATGCCGGTCTCTATACTATAGAACACCTCTACAGTAGAATCAGGTTCCAGGTAGATTATATTCTACAGTAGAATCAGGGGCCAGGTAGATTATATTCTACAGTAGAATCAGGGGCCAGGTAGATTATATTCTACAGTAGAATCAGGGGCCAGGTAGATTATATTCTACAGTAGAATCAGGGGCCAGGTAGATTCTATACTGCAGTAGAATCAGGGTTCTCTCTGATGCCTCATCAGCAGCTGGCTGGGTTGTGTTGTGCTGACATCACTCTGAGTGATGTCACGTTGTTCTGCCACAGCTGCTTCGTCAGCGGTTGGTTGGTCGGCTCGGCCGTACGGTGAAGACAGGAGGAGAGTACAGCCAAGGGCTCAGAAACAGCACAGTACAGAATACACTACACACTTAGAAAAACGACTTCCAAATGGGTTATTTGGCTGCCACCATAGGAGAACTCTTTTTGATTCCAGGTAGAACCCTTTTCGGTTCCGGGTAAAAACTCTTTTGGATTCCATGTAGAACCCTCTCTGGGAAGGGTTCTACCTGGAACCAAAAATGGTTCTTCAAAGAGTTATCCTATGGGGACAGTCGAAGAACCCTTGTAGATTCTAGATAGCACCTTTTTTCTAAGAGTGTACAACACAGTTTCTCCATCTGCATCACAACACACAAAAGAGTCCCTGGTCTGCTTTAGGGCTCTCAGACCACTCACTTGTGCTTTCCTTTCCCCTTTCTATCTGATTCTCTCTACCCCTACAGAGAGAAGGGCTCCGTTAAAAGCAGCCAATGTGGCTAGTTGTCATGGAGTTGTGCTTCCCGGGGCAACAATGGTTCTTTTCATTCCAACAGCACAGCTCTCAGTTGGGTAGATCTGATAAAGAGGGAGCATGGAGGGGGCTGTGTTACTAGGTGGAACACTCTGATCCACATAATATGTTATGTCCCAAACTGTTGGTTTATAATCCACAAGAGCAGATCTTTGTCCAAGTCAACACTATTTGATTTGATTTATTTTATCTTCTTCATTGATTTGCATATTATAAAGTGTACTTTTGGCTTTAAGATAATATGTCTAAACAATACAAAGGAAGTGATTCTGATTTCACCAAATAAATGGGTGAGGTGTAAAGAGGAAATGGTCATCATAGGACAGGAGACACCATTCCTCATGAGAGACATATGTTTTCAAGCTGTGCAGCATTGCAGCTAGTTAGGAGGCTATAAGCAGTCAGAGAGCACTATGATGACACACCAAATGATGACCACCAATCAGAGAGCACTATGATGACACAGCAAATGATGACCACCAATCAGAGAGCACTATGATGACACACCAAATGATGACCACCAATCAGAGAGCACTATGATGACACACCAAATGATGACCACCAATCAGAGAGCACTATGATGACACACCAAATGATGACCACCAATCAGAGAGCACTATGATGACACACCAAATGATGACCACCAATCAGAGAGCACTATCATGATACACCAAATGATGACCACCAATCAGAGAGCACTATGAATACACACCAAATGATGACCACCAATCAGAGAGCACTATGATGATACACCAAATGGTGACCACCAATCAGAGAGCACTATGATGACACACCAAATGATGACCACCAATCAGAGAGCACTATGATGACACACCAAATGATGACCACCAATCAGAGAGCACTATGAATACACACCAAATGATGACCACCAATCAGAGAGCACTATGATGATACACCAAATGATGACCACCAATCAGAGACCACTATGATGACACACCAAATGATGACCACCCATCAGAGCACTATGATGACGCACCAAATGATGACCACCAATCAATGAGCACTATGATGACACACCAAATTATGACCACCAATCAGAGAGCACTATGATGACACACCAAATGTGTTGGATGGATCCTTTTAGACCTCTTCTAATGCCTTTTAAAGGAAAAGTAATCCAAAAGAATCAGATTACGTTACTGAGTTTGGGTAATCCAAAAGTTGATTTTGCACAGGTAGCTAGCAACTGTAACGAATTACATTTACAAAGTAACCTGTCCAACCCTGGCTATAGCCAAGCACATGGTAACCAGTAGTAACCAGTAATCCAGGGTAGTAACCAGTAGTTAACAGCAGTAACTAGTTACCAGGAACCAGTAGTCCCGGGTAGTAACCAGTAGTTACCAGTAGTCCAGGGTAGTCAGTAGTTACCAGTAGTCCAGGGTAGTCAGTAGTTACCAGGAACCAGTAGTCCAGGGTAGTAACCAGTAGTTACCAGTAGTCCAGGGTAGTCAGTAGTTACCAGTAGTCCAGGGTAGTCAGTAGTTACCAGGAACCAGTAGTCCAGGGTAGTCAGTAGTTACCAGGAACCAGTAGTCCCGGGTAGTAACCAGTAGTTACCAGTAGTCCAGGGTAGTCAGTAGTTACCAAGAACCAGTAGTCCAGGGTAGTAACCAGTAGTTACCAGTAGTCCAGGCTAGTCAGTAGTTACCAGTAGTCCAGGGTAGTCAGTAGTTACCAGGAACCAGTAGTCCCGGGTAGTAACCAGTAGTTACCAGTAGTCCAGGATAGTCAGTAGTTACCAGGAACCAGTAGTCCTGGGTAGAAACCAGTAGTTACCAGTAGTCCAGGGTAGTCAGTAGTTACCAAGAACCAGTAGGCCCAGGTAGTAACCAGTAGTTACCAGTAGTCCAGGGAGGTCAGTAGTTACCACTAACCAGTAGTCCCAGGTAGTAACCAGTAGTCCAGGGTAGTCAGTAGTTACCAGGAACCAGTAGTCCAGGGTAGTCAGTATTTACCAGGAACCAGTAGACCCGGGTAGTAACCAGTAGGTACCAGTAGTCCAGGGTAGTCAGTAGTTACCAGGAACCAGTAGTCCCGGGTAGTAGCCAGTAGTCCAGGGTAGTCAGTAGTTGGCAGGAACCAGTAGTCCCGGGTAGTAACCAGTAGTTACCAGTAGTCCAGGGTAGTCAGTAGTTACCAGGAACCAGTAGTCCAGGGTAGTAACCAGTAGTTACCAGTAGTCCAGGGTAGTCAGTAGTTACCACTAACCAGTAGTCCCGGGTAGTAACCAGTAGTTACCAGTAGTCCAGGGTAGTCAGTAGTTACCACTAACCAGAAGTCCTGGGTAGTAACCAGTAGTTACCAGTAGTCCAGGGTCGTCAGTAGTTACCAGTAGTCCAGGGTAGTCAGTAGTTACCAGGAACCAGTAGTCCAGTGTAGTCAGTACTTACCAGGAACCAGTAGTCCAGTGTAGTAACCAGTAGTTACCAGTAGTCCAGGGTAGTCAGTAGTTACCACTAACCAGTAGTCCAGGGTAGTAACCAGTAGTTACCAGTAGTCCGGGGTAGTCAGTAGTTACCAGGAACCAGTAGTCGATGGTAGTCAGTAGTTACCAGGAACCAGTAGTCCTGGGTAGTAACCAGTAGTTACCAGGAGTCCTGGGTAGTAACCAGTAGTTACCAGTAGTCCAGGGTAGTCAGTAGTTACCACTAACCAGTAGTCCCGGGTAGTAACCAGCAGTTACCAGTAGTCCAGGGTAGTCAGTAGTTACCACTAACCAGTAGTCCTGGGTAGTAACCAGTAGTTACCAGTAGTCCAGGGTCATCAGTAGTTACCAGTAGTGCAGGGTAGTCAGTAGTTACCAGGAACCAGTAGTCCAGTGTAGTCAGTACTTACCAGGAACCAGTAGTCCAGGGTAGTAACCAGTAGTTAGCAGTAGTCCAGGGTAGTCAGTAGTTACCACTAACCAGTAGTCCAGGGTAGTAACCAGTAGTTACCAGTAGTCGATGGTAGTCAGTAGTTACCAGGAACCAGTAGTCCTGGTAGTAACCAGTAGTTACCAGGAGTCCTGGGTAGTAACCAGTAGTTACCAGTAGTCCAGGGTAGTCAGTAGTTACCAGGAACCAGTAGTCCAGGGTAGTCAGTAGTTACCAGGAACCAGTAGTCCCGGGTAGTAACCAGTAGTTACCAGTAGTTGAGGGTAGTCAGTAGTTACCAGGAACCAGTAGTCCAGGGTAGTCAGTAGTTACCAGGAACCAGTATTCCCGGGTAGTAACCAGTAGTTACCAGTAGTCCAGGGTATTAACTAGTAGTAACCAGTAGTTACCAGAAACCAGTAGTCCTGGGTAGTAACCAGTAGTTACCAGTAGTCCAGGGTAGTCAGTAGTTACCAGGAACCAGTAGTCGAGGGTAGTCAGTAGTTACCAAGAACCAGTAGTCCCGGGTAGTAACCAGTAGTTACCAGTAGTCCAGGCTAGTCAGTAGTTACCAGGAACCAGTAGTCCAGGGTAGTAGCCAGTAGTTACCAGTAGTCCAGGGTAGTCAGTAGTTACCAGGAACCAGTAGTCCTGGGTAGTTACCAGTAGTCCAGGGTATTAACTAGTAGTAACCAGTAGTTACCAGTAACCAGTAGTTCACCAGTAGCATGAAGGTGTGCCTCATCACTTGTCATCCAGGCTGGATTTGAACTGGAACTGGGCCTCTAGATCCATCTTATCAAAGGTCCTCATGTTGGTCTCCTCCCTGACCCGGTCCCGTACGTGGAAGGAGGCGCGGGCGGTAGAGCGAGCGCTCTCCAGCACGGCTCTCTTCTCCCTGAAGATCTGCTCACTCTTCTCCAGCTTCCTCTCGATGGACTGGAGGAGCTCCATCCTCCTGGCTAGCTCTTCCCCTTCCACACGCTGTCTGTTGAGTCGTTGTAGTCTCTCCTTCTCCTGCCTGCTCTGTACTGCTCTCTGGGATTTCTCCTTGGCCCTCTCCTCTGCCACCAAAGCTGCCTGCTGGGCCCGTCTCTCTGCTTCCTTGGCCCGGGCCTCCACCTGCTGTTGCTGCTGTTTCTCCCTCTTCTCCGCAGACCTCCTTGCCTTCTGAATCTGCTGCTCCTCCCTCTTAGCCTTCTCCTTCAGCTCCTTGTCTCTCCTCTCTACGATCTGTTCATAGTTCTCCAGGGAACGGCTCAGCTTCTCCTCAGCAGCCTTCCGTGCATCCTCCCGCTCCTCCTCCTCTCTCCGGGCGATCTCCCTGATCAGGGCTGCGTGGCGCCTCCTCTCGGCCCGGTTCAGTCCCCGGCGCTCCTCGTGGGCCTGGTGCTCCTTCTCCTGCTTCTTCAGCTCAGCAATGGTAAGTTTCTCCTTGAGGAGTAGCTGCTCCTGCTCCAGCACTGCAGCCCTGTCCTCCTCTAGAGCCTTGAGGTTCTGCTCCTGCTGTTCCTTCTTCTGTTTCTCCTCCCTGGCAGCCTGCTGGAGCTTCTGCTGCCTACTGCGCTCTTGCAGCTCTGCCAGCTCCCTCCACCGCTCCTCGCTCTCCGCCACCTGACGCAGCTTAGCGGCCGACGACTCTCTCTCCTGCTGGCTGAGCCGACGCTGGCGGTGGGACACCTGCGACTGCCACGCCCGCTGGCACTGCAGCACCGCCCGTTGCTTCTCCCGGTCCTCCTGCTCCCGCTGCAGGTCCCCCAGGCGCTTCTCGCTGTCCCACTGCAGGTGAGCCACGTAGCGCGTCTGGCTCATGATGTCCTCCTCCTGGTACCGAGCCAGCATCAGAGCAGCGATCTTCCTGTCCCGCTCCGGCACCGCCTTCAGCCCCCGCCGCCGCACCTCCTTGACGATACGCTCCACCTTCTGGGTGGTCTGGAGGGAGTGGCTGAGGTCCCCAAGGCTAAGGCTCCTCCCCATCAAGGAGTTGAAGGTGGCCAGGGTGCGGGCACGGGGGGAGGAGGACTTGGCCCAGGGGTCTCTGGGTCCATCCCAGCTGTAGGAGGAGGAGGCGCCGGACTCCTCTCCAGAGGAGGTGCAGGTGGTGGTGGAGGTGGTGGTAGAGGTGGAGATTGTATCCATCCTTCTTTGTAGGGACTCAAGGGAGTGGCTCTTCCCTCTGCCCTTTGGAGTGGACACAGGGTGGCCGTTGTGGTGAGGGAACGGCCCTCCTAGACCCCCTGTGATGCCATTGAGAGCTGCTGTAGTCGGGGTGACTGGGCTCTGCACGGAACTCTTGAAGATGGTGGATGTCATGGAGGTGGTTGTTCTGGGGAAAGAGGAAGGTTTGGAGGCTGATCTGGGGAAGGTGTTGGAGGCTTTCGGCGTGGTGGTGGTGCTGCTGCTGGGGATCTTTCTGACCACTGGAGGTGGACCTGAGACAGGGCGGGGTGCCTTGGTTAGTTCTGAGGATTTAGGATGTTTAGCAGAACCAAAACCACAGTCCAGACCTTTAGATGATGAGGATGCAGAGCTGAATGAGCTGGTCTTAGAAGACTGCAGAGAGCTACTTTTAGCTAGAAGATTTGTACTAGTTTTATTAATGCTTGGACCTGGTGTTGTAGAAGCAGCTCTAGAGGCCTGTCCTGTACTACTGGGGGAAGGTTTAGATTTAGTAGGACTAGAGGCCACAGGGCCTGGTTTAGATAGCGGCGTTAATCTGGATGTGACTGGTGCTCTGTGCTGTTCCTCTGTTGATGAGGCAGCATGTCCGTTGACTGCAGCCTGAAGGATTCTCCTCTTATCTTCCCGTATAATCCTCTCTCTCTCCTCCCGGCATGCTCTCAGCTTGGCGTGCCTGTCCTTCTCATACACCTCAAACATGCCCGTCGCCACGCGCATGGACCGTCCCGGGGCCTCACGGGCGAAGTCTGACAACGGGCGCGACAAGATCTCCACGGGTTTGACCCCGCAGCGGGCGCAGGCCTCCAAGGAGCGGGGGCTGGTCAGGACATAACGGCTTCCCTCTGCCACCGGGGTGTCGAAGTTATATAGGTCCAGGTGCAGCTTGGGGCATGGTTCTCTGGGCTCTGGATCGCTGCTTGGAGGCTGGAGGTCTTGAGGTAGAGGGTTCAGAGCTTGGCTGCTGTTCGACAGGGAGGTTGCTGCCTCCAGACTGACCTGAGGGCTTCGTAGCTGGGTATGTGGAGTGGAAGGCTGGAAGTCTGGAGGGGCAAGGTGAGGAAGCTGAAGCTGCCTGTCCGGAGGGCCCTGACGCTGGGGATGGGTGTGTGGACTGGGAGGCTGGAAGTCTGGAGGGCCCTGAAGCTGGAGCTGGGTGTGTGGACTGGGAGGCTGGAAGTCTGAAGGGCTTGGAGATTGAAGCTGCCTGTCTGGAGGGCCCTGAAGCTGGAGCTGGGTGTGTGGACTGGGAGGCTGGAAGTCTGAAGGGCTTGGAGAATGAAGCTGCCTGTCCTGAGGGCCCTGAAGCTGGGGCTGGGTGTTTGGACTGGGAGGACTGGCCTCCTGTGCAACAGGGGGAGGAGCTACCATCCTCTCCCCCAGCCCAGCAGAGTGTATGGGTGTGGTCTCTGCATCATTGCCACCCACACCCTCGCCCTCCTCTGTTGCTTTCCCATCAGCCTGGTCTGGTAGTCTGGTGGGTGCAGAGGCCTGGTCTGGTAGTCTGGTGGGTGCAGAGGCCTGGTCTGGTAGTCTGGTGGGTGCAGAGGCCTGGTCTGGTAGTCTGGTGGGTGCAGAGGCCTGGTCTGGTAGTCTGGTGGGTGCAGAGGCCTGGTCTGGTAGTCTGGTGGGTGCAGAGGCCTGGTCTGGTAGTCTGGTGGGTGCAGAGGCCTGGTCTGGTAGTCTGGTGGGTGCAGAGGCCTGGTCTGGTAGTCTGGTGGGTGCAGAGGCCTGGTCTGGTAGTCTGGTGGGTGCAGAGGCCTGGTCTGGTAGTCTGGTGGGTGCAGAGGCCTGGTCTGGTAGTCTGGTGGGTGCAGAGGCCTGGTCTGGTAGTCTGGTGGGTGCAGAGGCCACCGGCAGGGCATCCATCTGTTTCCCTTTGGTCTGGTCCTCTGGCTCAGACGGGTCAACCATAGCTGGCTAATATTAGAACAAGAGAGGGCGGAGGGGGAGAGGGAATTAATGTAGAGGAATGGGGTGAAAAGAAGACAGAAATTTAAGCAGCAGGATTATATCAGGCCATCTCTGTCCTACTCTGTCCAGGGCTTAATCTGTCTGTATGCCTGTCTGTGTGGGTGAGGGAATATCTAGCGCATATTTGACATACGACGGACGATGCCTCTGCTGTAGACATTCATACATGACTCACATTCGCTGATTATGTTCCTGTTGAGGCCCTTCTATCTTCAGGGGACTTTCATTAACCGACAAACAAGAAGTAATGGCATTATCCTACGATGAGGGAGGAACCTGTTCATTGATATGAATTATTTTACGTGGCGTTGCCTGCTGCAATGAACATATGACACACAGGTCGAACACACAGCCTAACAGACTGACCCCTTGTTACAGGCAATTTTTTTCCACATCCCAATTACATGTGCATTACAGAGAATAGAATAATATATAATATAATATATAATAGTATAATAAAAATTTTAAAAATTAAAGATACTTTAAATAATACTATTTTATTACTTATTAATAAGTCATTCATAGGCCTACACACATCAAACATAGTGTATTACCATGTTAAAGCTGATATATTAGGCTATGTCTGCAGGCCTACGTTTGCCAAAAACAACTCCTGTCACATCGCATCAACAGATAATGAACACAGATGACACATCTCACCCCAAACCGAGATAGTTCCCCCCCAGATTAAAACAATGATCATTAATATGTATAGGCTATAACCTACTGACTGAAACAAAACCGTCACTAACCTGCCACTTTAACGATTGTTTCCTAAACCGACGCTATCTAGTTCCAAATGAGTGCGTTTAGTCCTCTCCACACCCTGCATACTACCAGGTGACGGAGGAATTACTCTGTGCGCTGACAGACCCCGCGATGGAAGATCACAGACGTCACCGCGACCTCTGAGCGACGCGACACAGACGCCGTCTTTCTCCCTCTGTTACACAGGGCCGTTCTTGATGACACGACTCGATGCATGTCTTTCAACTCTTCGTGTTTACATTTATCTGCAGCTTCTATTATAATAAAAGCTATATAACATATTTTTTTGAACCGCAAATAGCTAGGCTATGTTCTGTGGGGTCGGTCTTAGTCTCTGTGCTAGGCTGGTGTGCTCAGTCTCCACCTGCTGTTCTGCTCTCTCCCGCATCTCTCCATCCCTCCATCTCATCTCTTCATCCGCTACTACAGCCCCCGCCTGCTTCTGCTGCTGCTTGTGACAATATGGTAAAAAAAAATAGATATATTGTGCAATGGCACTGCAATGCAATCTCCCCTTCTCCCTTTGTCTGCTCATTTTACATTATAAAACGACAATATTATATTACTGCAACAATAGAATAATATTGGATTATAATATTAGATTATTTCCAAAATATAGCAGTATTGCATTTCTTATCTATTTTGCAGCAATATACCTAAGGCCTATGTAGGCCATATGAAGCCTATAATTGTAAACGATTGACCACTAGGATTTTTATACAATGTTACATTTCCTAGGCTTTAGCAGAAAACAAATCGAAAACAGTAGTTACCCAGTAACTCGCTTACCTTATTAAAGATCCCGAAAGCTTCCAAAAAATACATGTTTATTATTCAAGCTATTAATAGACAGGATGCTGTGTTCAACGTTCTAATTCTGTGTTATTTCATCCATCTGCAGCTAGCCATCTGCCATAGACAGTATATATCTGCCGGGGGCTTCGGTGGGGGTGGCCAAGACTGCAATGAACCCATATAGCCACTAGGGGATGCTGTAAGCTCATTGTATGAGCTTTACAGCGCTGTAATTTACAGTGCCTTCAGAAAGAATTAATACCCCTCGACTTATTCCACATTTTGTTACGTTATAACCTGAATTCAAAATGGATTAAATCACCCATCTACACACAACACCCCACAATGACAAATTGAACAAAATATTTTTGGACATTTATGCAAATCTTATTTGCATAAATATTCACACCCCTGAGTCAATTGTTTGTAGAAACACCTTTGACAGTGATTACAGCTGTGAGTCTTTCTGGGTAAGTATCTAAGAGCTTTCCACACCTGGATTGTGGCTGAGAAGGAAATGCCCGAGCATATGGTCTGCCTGTTGGTACCTGTTGTCTATCATATTGTGATTGTCTTGTATATATTAGGGATTGATTGCTTTATATATTAAGGGTATGTGAGGCAAGGGAGATGTACTGTACCTGTCCGTAGTTGTTTATTAGGAAAGGGAATTGTACTAATTATCTCATGTTATCAAACAAACAACCATTTTGTCTGTCATTGTCTGTTGCTGCTACTATTACTGCCTAACCTGCCTAACCTCGCCTCCCCCGTCCCTCTTTCACCCTTCCCCCTTCCCTCTTCCCCCTTCCCTCTTCCCCCTTCTCTCTTCCTCCTTCCTCCTTCCCCCTTCCCTCTTCCCCCGTCCCTTTCTCTCTTCCCTCTTCCCCCTTCCCCCTTCTCTCTTCCTCCTTCCCCCTTCCCTCTTCCCCCTTCTCTCTTCCCTCTTCCCCCTTCCCCCTTCTCTCTTCCTCCTTCCCCCTTCCCTCTTCCCCATTCCCTCTTCCATCTTCGCTCTTCCCCATTCCCTCTCTCCTCTTCCATCTTCCCTCTTCTGCCTTCCCCATTCCCCATTCCCTCTCTCCTCTTCCATCTTCCCTCTCTCCTCTTCCATCTTCCCTCTTCCGCCTTCCCCATTCCCCATTCCCTCTCTCCTCTTCCATCTTCCCTCTTCCCCTTCCCCCTTCCCTCTTCCCCATTTCCTCCCTCCCTCTTCCCCCTCCCCCTTCCCTCTTCCCCCTCCCCCTTCTCTCTTCCCTCTTCCCTATTCCTCCTTCCCCCTTTCCCTCTATCCTCTTCCATCTTCCCTATTCCTCCTTCCCCGTCCCTCTTCCCCCTTCCCTCTTCCCTATTCCTCCTTCCCTCTTTCCTCTTCCCTCTTCCCCTTCCCTCCTCCCCCTCCACCTTCCCTCTTCCCTCTTCCCCCTTCTCTCTTCCCTATTCCCCTTCCCCCTCCCCCTTCCCTCTTCCCCCTCCCCTTCTCTCTTCCCTATTCCTCCTTCCCCTTCCCTCTTCCCCCTCCCCTTCTCTCTTCCCTCTTCCTTATTCCTCCTTCCCCTTCCTCCTTCCTCCTTCCCCCTTCCCTCTTCCCTCTTCCTCCTTCCCCTTCCCTCTTCCCTATTCCTCCCTCCCTCTTTTCCCTTCCCTCTTCCCTATTCCCTATTCCTCCCTCCCTCTTCCCCCTTCCATCTTCCCTATTCCTCCTTCCCCTTCCCCATTCCCTCTCTCCTCTTCCATCTTCCCCATTCCTCCTTCCCTCTTCCCCCTCCCCTTCTCTCTTCCCTCTTCCCCATTCCTCCTTCCCCCTTCCCTCTTCCCCATTCCTCCTTCCCCACCCCCACCCCTCATCCCTCTTCCCCATTCCTCTTTCCCATTCCTCCTTCCCCAATCCTCCTTCCCCATTCCTCCTTCCCTCTTCCCTCTTCCCCATTCCTCCTCCCCCCTTCCCTCTTCCCCATTCCCTCTCTCCTCTTCCCCATTCCTCCTTCCCTCTTCCCCATTCCTCCTTCCCCATTCTCTCTCTCCTCTTCCCTCTTCAAAAGGACCACAATGGAAATAAGTTGTTCAGCTTTATCATGTTATCCTTGATGATTTTCTTAAATTGTGTGTGGAGGCTTCACCAGCTGGAGGGCCCTTTTCCTATTGGTTTTTAAAATGAAATCAATCAATCAATTGTGCAACATTTGCCCATTATTATTTTCAAAATTCTTCAAGCTCTGTCAAATTGGTTGTTGATCATAGCTAGGCAACCATTTTTAGGTCTTGTCATAGGTTTTCAAGTAGATTTAAGTCAAAACTGTAACTTAGCCACTCAGGAACATTCACTGTCTTCTCCAGTGTAGATTTGGCCTTGCGTTTAAGGTTATTGTCCTGCTGAAAGCTAAATGAATCTCTCAGTGTCTGGTAGAAAGCAGGTATTGTGGAGTAACAGCAATGTTCTTTTCTCCTATCACAGCATTAAACTCTGTAACTGTTTTAAAGTCACCACTGGCCCCCTGGTGAAATCCCTGAGCAGTTTCCTTCCTCTCTGGCAACTGATTTAGGAAGGACTTCTTTATCTTTGTAGTGACTGGGTTTATTGATACACCATTCAATGTGTAATTAATAACTTCACCATGTTCAAAGGGATATTCAATAAATCTGTGTTTGAAATTCACTGCACGACTAAAGGACCTTGCCACATGCGCAGAGCAGCTGGCTGAAGTGTTTACGGACATATTGAATCTTCACTATCCCAGTCTGCTGTCCCCACATGCTTCAAGATGTCCACCATTATTCCCGTACCCAAGAAAGCAATGGTAACTGAAGTAAATTACGATCGCCCCGTAGCACTCACTTCCGTCATCATGAAGTGCTTTGAGAGACTATTCAAGAATCACATCACCTTTACCTTACCTGTCACCCTAGACTCACTTCAATTTGCATATCGCCATCACACTGCACACTGCCCTATCCCATCTGGACAAGAGGAATACCAATGTAAGAATGCTGTTCATTGATTATAGCTCAGCATTCAACACCAAAGTACCCTCCAAGCTCATCAGCTCATCCAAGCTGCCAGAGTCTCCCGCCTGTCCAGAGCTGCCAGAGTCTCCCGCCTGTCCAGAGCTGCCAGAGTCTCCCGCCTGTCCAGAGCTGCTAGAGTCTCCCGCCAGAGCTGGCAGTCTGCAAGGAGCCGCCAGAGCCGCCAGTTTGCAAGGAGCCGCCAGTCTGCAAGGAGCCGCCAGAGCCGCCAGTCTGCAAGGAGCCGGCAGAGCCGCCAGTCTGCAAGGAGCAGCCAGAGCCGCCAGTCAGACAGGATCCGCCAGAGCCGCCATTCAGCCAGGATCCGCCAGAGCCGCCATTCAGCCAGGATCCGCCAGAGCCACCATTCAGCCAGGATCCGCCAGAGCCGCCATTCAGCCAGGATCTGCCAGAGCCGCCAGTCAGCCAGGATCCGCCAGAGCTGACAGTCAGCCAGGATCCGCCAGAGCCGCTAGTCAGCCAGGATCCGCCAGAGCCGCCTTTCAGCCAGGATCCGCCAGAGCCGCCTCTCAGCCAGGAGCCGCCATTCAGCCAGGAGCCGCCAGAGCCACCAGTCAGCCAGGATCCGCCAGAGCCGCCATTCAGCCAGGATCCGCCAGAGCCGCCATTCAGCCAGGATCCGCCAGAGCCGTCAGTCAGCCAGAAGCTGCCAGAGCCGTCAGTCAGCCAGAAGCTGCCAGAGCCGTCAACCAGCCTGAGCTACCGCTCAGTCCTGAGCTACCTCTCAGTCCTGAGCTACCCCTCAGGCCTGAGCTACCCCTCAGTCCGGAGCTGCCCCTCAGTCCAGTGGGGTCATTTAGTAGGGTCGCCAATCCTAGGTCGGCGGCGAGGGTCGCCGTTCCTAGGAGGAGACTAAAGCGGACAAAGACTAAGGTGGAGTGGGGTCCACGTCCCGCGCCAGAGCCGCCACTGTCACGCCCTGGCCTTAGTTATCTTTGTTTTCTTTATTATTTTGGTTAGGTCAGGGTGTGACATGGGGGATTTATGTGGTTGTCTTGTCTAGGGGTTTTGTACATTTATGGGGCTGTTTCCGTTCTAGGTAATTGTATGTCTATGGTTGCTTAGATTGGTTCTCAATTAGAGGCAGCTGTTTATCGTTGTCTCTGATTGGGAACCATTTTTAGGCAGCCATATTCTTTCGGTATTTTGTGGGTGATTGTTTCCTGTCTTTGTGTTTTCTGCACCAGTTAGGACTGTTTCGGGTTTTTCCACGTTTATTGTTTTGTATTATGTTCATGTGTAGTTTTTCTTATTAAAGAACCATGAACTTTAACCACGCTGCATTTTGGTCCTCTTCTCCTTCCCAGGAAGAAAGCCGTTCCATTTACTCATCTCATATGTTTATACTGTATTCTATTTATCTGTCTTGTTGTCAATTTCACTCCAACATTGCTCGTCCTAATATTTATATATTTCTTAACTCCATGCATTTACTTTAGATATGTGTGTATTGTTGTAAATGGTTAGATACTACTGTTGGAGCCCGGAACACAAGCATTTAGTTAGATACTACTGCACTGTTGGAGCTCGGAACACAAGCATTTAGTTAGATACTACTGCACTGTTGGAGCTAGGAACACAAGCATTTAGTTAGATACTACTGTTGGAGCCCGGAACACAAGCATTTAGTTAGATACTACTGCACTGTTGGAGCTAGGAACACAAGCATTTAGTTAGATACTACTGCGCTGTTGGAGCTAGGAACACAAGCATTTAGTTAGATACTACTGCACTGTTGGAGCCCGGAACACAAGCATTTAGTTAGATACTACTGCACTGTTGGAGCTAGGAACACAAGCATTTAGTTAGATACTACTGCACTGTTGGAGCTAGGAACACAAGCATTTAGTTAGATACTACTGCACTGTTGGAGCTCGGAACACAAGCATTTAGTTAGATACTATTGCACTGTTGCAGCTAGGAACACAAGCATTTAGTTAGATACTACTGCACTGTTGGAGCTCGGAACACAAGCATTTAGTTAGATACTACTGCACTGTTGGAGCTAGGAACACAAGCATTTAGTTAGATACTACTGTTGGAGCCCGGAACACAAGCATTTAGTTAGATACTACTGTACTGTTGGAGCTAGGAACACAAGCATTTAGTTAGATACTACTGCGCTGTTGGAGCTAGGAACACAAGCATTTAGTTAGATACTACTGCACTGTTGGAGCTAGGAACACAAGCATTTAGTTAGATACTACTGCACTGTTGGAGCTAGGAACACAAGCATTTAGTTAGATACTACTGCGCTGTTGGAGCTAGGAACACAAGCATTTAGTTAGATACTACTGCACTGTTGGAGCCCGGAACACAAGCATTTAGTTAGATACTACTGCACTGTTGGAGCCCGGAACACAAGCATTTAGTTAGATACTACTGCACTGTTGGAGCTAGGAACACAAGCATTTAGTTAGATACTACTGCACTGTTGGAGCTAGGAACACAAGCATTTAGTTAGATACTACTGCACTGTTGGAGCTAGGAACACAAGCATTTAGTTAGATACTACTGCACTGTTGGAGCTCGGAACACAAGCATTTAGTTAGATATTACTGCACTGTTGGAGCTCGGAACACAAGCATTTAGTTAGATATTACTGCACTGTTGGAGCTCGGAACACAAGCATTTAGTTAGATACTACTGCACTGTTGGAGCTAGGAACACAAGCATTTAGTTAGATACTACTGCGCTGTTGGAGCTAGGAACACAAGCATTTAGTTAGATACTACTGCACTGTTGGAGCTAGGAACACAAGCATTTAGTTAGATACTACTGCACTGTTGGAGCTAGGAACACAAGCATTTAGTTAGATACTACTGCACTGTTGGAGCTAGGAACACAAGCATTTAGTTAGATACTACTGCGCTGTTGGAGCTAGGAACACAAGCATTTAGTTAGATACTACTGCGCTGTTGGAGCTAGGAACACAAGCATTTAGTTAGATACTACTGCACTGTTGGAGCTAGGAACACAAGCATTTAGTTAGATACTACTGCACTGTTGGAGCTAGGAACACAAGCATTTAGTTAGATACTACTGCGCTGTTGGAGCTAGGAACACAAGCATTTAGTTAGATACTACTGCACTGTTGGAGCTCGGAACACAAGCATTTAGTTAGATACTACTGCACTGTTGGAGCTCGGAACACAAGCATTTCACTACACCCGCAATAACATCTGCTAAATTTGGACCAATAACATCTGCTAAATTTGTGTACGTTACAAATAACATTTGATTTGATTAGAACCCTTTTTTGGTTGCATGTAGAATGCTTTTGGTTCTAGGTAGAACCCAATTGAGTTCCATGTAGGACCCTTTCCCCAGAGTGTTTTACCTGGAACCAAAACGGGTTCGAATCCCCGAGCTGACAAGGTAAAAATCGGTCATTCTGCCCCTGAACAGGCAGTTAACCCGCTGTTCCCCGGTAGGCCGTCATTGTTCTGCACCCTGAACAGGCAGTTAACCCGCTGTTCCCCGGTAGGCCGTCATTGTTCTGCCCCTGAACAGGCAGTTAACCCACTGTTCCCCGGTAGGCCGTCATTGTTCTGCCCCTGAACAGGCAGTTAACCCACTGTTCCCGGTAGGCCGTCATTGTTCTGCCCCTGAACAGGCAGTTAACCCGCTGTTCCCCGGTAGGCCGTCATTGTTCTGCCCCTGAACAGGCAGTTAACCCGCTGTTCCCGGTAGGCCGTCATTGTTCTGCCCTGAACAGGCAGTTAACCCGCTGTTCCCCGGTAGGCCGTCATTGTTCTGCCCCTGAACAGGCAGTTAACCCGCTGTTCCCCGGTAGGCCGTCATTGTTCTGCCCCTGAACAGGCAGTTAACCCGCTGTTCCCCGGTAGGCCGTCATTGTTCTGCCCCTGAACAGGCAGTTAACCCACTGTTCCCCGGTAGGCCGTCATTGTTCTGCCCCTGAACAGGCAGTTAACCCACTGTTCCCCGGTAGGCCGTCATTGTTCTGCCCCTGAACAGGCAGTTAACCCACTGTTCCCCGGTAGGCCGTCATTGTAAATAAGAATTTGTTCTAGTTAAATAATGGTTAAAGAAAAAAATCTAAAATAATTCTACCTGGAACCAAATCTCTATGGGGACAGCCGAAGAGCCCTTTTGGAACCCTTTTTTCTAAAAGTGTATAATCTCCACCCGGCACAGCCAGAAGAGGACTGGCCACCTCTCATAGCCTGGTTCCTCTCCACCCGGCACAGCCAGTAGAAGACTGGCCACCTCTCATAGCCTGGTTCCTCTCCACCCGGCACAGCCAGAAGAAGACTGGCCACCTCTCATAGCCTGGTTCCTCTCCACCCGGCACAGCCAGTAGAAGACTGGCCACCCCTCATAGCCTGGTTCCTCTCCACCCGGCACAGCCAGAAGAAGACTGGCCACCCCTCATAGCCTGGTTCCTCTCCACCCGGCACAGCCAGAAGAAGACTGGCCACCCCTCATAGCCTGGTTCCTCTCCACCCGGCACAGCCAGAAGAAGACTGGCCACCCCTCATAGCCTGGTTCCTCTCCACCCGGCACAGCCAGTAGAAGACTGGCCACCCCTCATAGCCTGGTTCCTCTCCACCCGGCACAGCCAGAAGAAGACTGGCCACCCCTCATAGCCTGGTTCCTCTCCACCCGGCACAGCCAGTAGAAGACTGGCCACCTCTCATAGCCTGGTTCCTCTCCACCCGGCACAGCCAGTAGAAGACTGGCCACCCCTCATAGCCTGGTTCCTCTCCACCCGGCACAGCCAGTAGAAGACTGGCCACCTCTCATAGCCTGGTTCCTCTCCACCCGGCACAACCAGTAGAAGACTGGCCACCCCTCATAGCCTGGTTCCTCTCCACCCGGCACAACCAGTAGAAGACTGGCCACCCCTCATAGCCTGGTTCCTCTCAACCCGGCACAGCCAGTAGAAGACTGGCCACCTCTCATAGCCTGGTTCCTCTCTACCCGGCACAGTCAGTAGAGGACTGGCCACCCCTTATAGCCTGGTTCCTCTCTACTTGGCACAGCCAGTAGGGGACTGGCCACCCCTCAGAACCTGGGTTCCTCTCTAGTTTTCTTCCTAGATTCCCGCTTTTCTAGGTAGTTTTTCCTTAGCCAGCGTGCTTCTACATCTGCATTGCTCTTTGGGGTTTCAGCCCTCAGCCCTGTTATGTAAGGATATAACATTTTATTTGCGGTCTGCACGCACTAAGTATTTAAAACATTAATTAATTTACTATTTGCTCTGGGGCCTGAGTTTAGCAACTACCAAGTAGTCTGAGAGCCAAAAACTCTTGAAATGTAGCCTAATGTTTATTTGATATTAGAGCTAGGCCCAGGCCTATATTTCATTTTCGGTCCTCCTTGTACTTTCCAGGCAGCCCTTGATGTCAACAAAGGAGGTATTCTACAAACACACTTCAAAATCCCGCTGGCTCCCTTTTCTCTACCACATTTTCCTTTGTTGTTGACCAGGATTCAGCTATGTCAGCCTTATTCCCTCTTCACACAATAAGCCCCATCACTTATGAAATCATCTTTACTATGCAGAAGATGTCTAAATATTTTTGATATCCAACAAGGATTTTTTCCAGAGCTGAAAGTCTGTGTTTACAGACTGAACAATTCCATGATCCTGAACCTGAAGGGTTAGTTAAGGTTAGAGGACAGACAGACAGACATTTCCATGATCCTGAACCTGAAGGGTTAGTTAAGGTTAGAGGACAGACAGACAGACAGACATTTCCATGATCCTGAACCTGAAGGGTTAGTTAAGGTTAGAGGACAGACAGACAGACATTTCCATGATCCTGAACCTGAAGGGTTAGTTAAGGTTAGAGGACAGACAGACAGACATTTCCATGATCCTGAACCTGAAGGGTTAGTTAAGGTTAGAGGACAGACAGACAGACATTTCCATGATCCTGAACCTGAAGGGTTAGTTAAGGTTAGAGGACAGACAGACAGACATTTCCATGATCCTGAACCTGAAGGGTTAGTTAAGGTTAGAGGACAGACAGACATTGCTAATGAGGAGACCGTAAGAGTTTCACTGTCTCTCTATCCTATTTCTATCCTATTCTTAAAACTCTACTAATGACTATTCTAAAAACTCCTGATCTCTCTACAGTATATAAGAGATATTTATTTACTACTCAGCTTGGTGTTTGTGTAGACGTCGCATTTCACACTAACATGTACATCCAGTGACAGGCGCTTCCTCTGACTGTGAAGTGAACTTTATTTTTATTTATTTCACTTTTATTTAACCAGGTTCTGTCTGTGGTAACCAGTGGTGTTTTCTGTCTGTGGTAACCAGTGGTGTTTTCTGTCTGTAGTAACCAGTAGTGTTTTCTGTCTGTGGTAACCAGTGGTGTTTTCTGTCTGTGGTAACCAGTGGTGTTTTCTGTCTGTGGTAACCAGTGGTGTTTTCTGTCTGTGGTAACCAGTGGTGTTTTCTGTCTGTGGTAACCAGTAGTGTTTTCTGGCTACGGTAACCAGTAGTGTTTTCTGGCTGTGGTAACCAGTGGAGTTGTTTTATTTATTTATTTATTTCACATTTATTTAACCAGGTAGGCCAGTTGAGAACAAGTTCTCATTTACAACTGCGACATGGTCAAGATAAAGTGTAGCTATTTGACACATACAACAACACAGAGTTACACATGGAATAAACAAAACATACAGTCAATAATACAGTAGAACAAAAGAAAACAAAAAGTCTATATACAGTGAGTGCAAATGAGGTAAGTTAAGGAAATAAATAGGCCATGGTGGCGAAGTAATTACAATATAGCAATTAAACACTGGAATGGTAGATCGGCAGAAGATGAATGTGCAGGTAGAGATACTGGGGTGCAAAGGAGTAAGATAAATAAATAAATACCAGTATGGGGATGAGGTAGGTAGATAGATGGGCTGTTTACAGATGGGCTATGTACAGGTGCAGTGATCTGTAAAATGCTCTGACAGCTGGTGCTTAAAGCTAGTGAGGGAGATGTGAGTCTCCAGCTTCAGAGATTTTTACAATTCGTTCCAGTCATGGGCAGCAGAGAATTGGAAGGAAAGACGACCAAAGGAGAAATTGGCTTTGGGGGTGACCAGTGAGACATACCTGCTGGAGCGCGTGCTACGAGTGGGTGCTGCTATGGTGACCAGTGAGCTGAGATAAGGCGGGGCTTTACCTAGCAGAGACTTGAATATAACCTGTAGCCAGTGGGTTTGGCGACGAGTATGAAGCGAGGGCCAAGCAACGAGAGCGTACAGGTTGCAATGGTGGGTAGTGTATGGGGCTTTGGTGACAAAACGGATGGCACTGTGATAGACTGCATCCAGTTTGTTGAGTAGAGTGTTGGAGGCTATTTTATAGATGACATCACCGAAGTCGAGGATCGGTAGGATGGTCAGTTTTACGAGGGTATGTTTGGCAGCATGAGTGAAGGATGCTTTGTTGCGATATAGGAAGCCAATTCTAGATTTAATTTTGGATTGGAGATGCTTAATGTGAGTCTGGAAGGAGAGTTTACAGTCTAACCAGACACCCAGGTATTTGTAATTGTCCACGTATTCTAAGTCAGAGCCGTCCAGAGTAGTGATGCTGGACGGGCGAGCAGGTCAAAACAAATCAAATTTATTTATATAGCCCTTCGTACATCAGCTGATATCTCAAAGTGCTGTACAGAAACCCAGCCTAAAACCCCAAACAGCAAGCAATGCAGGTGTAGAAGCACGGTGGCTAGGAAAAACTCCCTAGAAAGGCCAAAACCTAGGAAGAAACCTAGAGAGGAACCAGGCTATGTGGGGTGGCCAGTCCTCTTCTGGCTGTGCCGGGTGGAGATTATAACAGAACATGGCCAAGATGTTCAAATGTTCATAAATGACCAGCATGGTCGTATAATAATAAGGCAGAACAGTTGAAACTGGAGCAGCAGCACGGTCAGATGGACTGGGGACAGCAAGGAGTCATCATGTCAGGTAGTCCTGGGGCATGGTCCTAGGGCTCAGGTCCTCCGAGAGAGAGAAAGAAAGAGAGAAGGAGAGAATTAGAGAACGCACACTTAGATTCACACAGGACACCGAATAGGACAGGAGAAGTACTCCAGATATAACAAACTGACCCTAGCCCCCCGACACATAAACTACTGCAGCATAAATACTGGAGGCTGAGACAGGAGGGGTCAGGAGACACTGTGGCCCCATCCGAGGACACCACCGGACAGGGCCAAACAGGAAGGATATAACCCCACCCACTTTGCCAAAGCACAGCCCCCACACCACTAGAGGGATATCTTCAACCACCAACTTACCATCCTGAGACAAGGCTGAGTATAGCCCACAAAGATCTCTGCCATGGCACAACCCAAGGGGGGGCACCAACCCAGACAGGATGACCACATCAGTGAATCAACCCACTCAGGTGACGCACCCCTTCCAGGGACGACATGAGAGAGCCCCAGTTAGCCAGTGACTCAGCCCCTGTAATAGGGTCAGAGGCAGAGAATCTCAGTGGAAAGAGGGGAACCGGCCAGGCAGAGACAGCAAGGGCGGTTCGTTGCTCCAGAGCCTTTCCGTTCACCTTCCCACTCCTGGGCCAGACTACACTCAATCATATGACCCACTGAAGAGATGAGTCTTCAGTAAAGACTTAAAGGTTGAGACCGAGTTTGCGTCTCTGACATGGGTAGGCAGACCGTTCCATAAAAATGGAGCTCTATAGGAGAAAGCCCTGCCTCCAGCTGTTTGCTTAGAAATTCTAGGGACAATTAGGAGGCCTGCGTCTTGTGACCGTAGCATACGTGTAGGTATGTACGGCAGGACCAAATCAGAGAGATAGGCAGGAGCAAGCCCATGTAATGCTTTGTAGGTTAGCAGTAAAACCTTAAAATCAGCCCTTGCTTTGACAGGAAGCCAGTGTAGAGAGGCTAGCACTGGAGTAATATGATCACATTTTTTGGTTCTAGTCAGGATTCTAGCAGCCGTATTTAGCACCAACTGAAGTTTATTTAGTGCTTTATCCGGGTAGCCAGAAAGTAGAGCATTGCAGTAGTCTAACCTAGAAGTGACAAAAGCATGGATTAATTTTTCTGCATCATTTTTGGACAGAAAGTTTCTGATTTTTGCAATGTTACCTGGATGGAAAAAAGCTGTCCTTGAAATGGTCTTGATATGTTCTTCAAAAGAGAGATCAGGGTCCAGAGTAATGCCGAGGTCCTTTACAGTTTTATTTGAGACGACTGTACAACCATTAAGATTAATTGTCAGATTCAACAGAAGATCTCTTTGTTTCTTGGGACCTAGAACAAGCATCTCTGTTTTGTCTGAGTTTAAAAGTAGAAAGTTTGCAGCCATCCACTTCCTTATGTCTGAAACACATGCTTCTAGCAAGGGCAATTTTGGGGCTTCACCATGTTTCATTGAAATGTACAGCTGTGTGTCGTCCGCATAGCAGTGAAAGTTAACACTATGTTTTCGAATAACATCCCCAAGAGGTAAAATATATAGTGAAAACAATAGTGGTCCTAAAACGGAACCTTGAGGAACACCGAAATTTACAGTTGATTTGTTAGAGGACAAACCATTCACAGAGACAAACTGATATCTTTCCGACAGATAAGATCTAAACCAGGCCAGAACTTGTCCGTGTAGACCAATTTGGGTTTCCAATCTCTCCAAAAGAATGTGGTGATCGATGGTATCAAAAGCAGCACTAAGGTCTAGGAGCACGAGGACAGATTCAGAGCCTCGGTCCGATGCCATTAAAATGTCATTTACCACCTTCACAAGTGCCGTCTCAGTGCTATGATGGGGTCTAAAACCAGACTGAAGCATTTCCTATACATTGTTTGTCTTCAGGAAGGCAGTAAGTTGCTGCGCAACATCCTTTTCTAAAATTTTTGAGAGGAATGGAAGATTCGATATAGGCCGATAGTTTTTTATATTTTCTGGGTCAAGGTTTGGCTTTTTCAAGAGAGGCTTTATTACTGCCACTTTTAGTGAGTTTGGTACACATCCGGTGGATAGAGAGCCGTTTATTATGTTCAACATAGGAGGGCCAAGCACAGGAAGCAGCTCTTTCAGTAGTTTAGTTGGAATAGGGTCCAGTATGCAGCTTGAAGGTTTAGAGGCCATGATTATTTTCATCATTGTGTCAAGAGATATAGTACTAAAACACTTGAGGGTCTCTCTTAATCTCTCTTAATCCTAGGTCCTGGGAGACTCAGGACAACTGAGCTTTGAAGAAATACGCAGATTTAAAGAGGAGTCCGTAATTTGCTTTCTAATAATCATAATCTTTTCCTCAAAGAAGTTCATGAATTTATCACTGCTAAAGTGAAAGTCATCTTCTCTTGGGGGAATGCTGCTTTTTAGTTAGCTTTGCGACAGTATCAAAAAGGAATTTCGGATTGTTCTTATTTTCCTCAATTAAGTTAGAAAAATAGGATGATCGAGCAGCAGTAAGGGCTCTTCGGTACTGCACGGTACTGTCTTTCCAAGCTAGTCGGAAGACTTCCAGTTTGGTGTGGCGCCATTTCCGTTCCAATTTTCTGGAAGCTTGCTTCAGAGCTCGGGTATTTTCTGTGTACCAGGGAGCTAGGTTCTTATGAGAAATGTTTTTAGTTTTTAGGGGTGCAACTGCATCTAGGTTATTGCGCAAGGTTAAATTGAGTTCCTCAGTTAGGTGGTGAACTGATTTTTGTCCTCTGGCATCCTTGGGTAGACAGAGGGAATCTGGAAGGACATCAAGGAATCTTTGTGTTGTCTGTGAATTTATAGCACGACTTTTGAAGTTCCTTGGTTGGGGTCTGAGCAGATTATTTGTTGCAATTGCAAACGTAATTAAATGGTGGTCCGATAGTCCAGGATAATGAGGAAAAACATTAAGATCCACAACATTTATTCCATGGGACAAAACTAGGTCCAGCGTATGACTGTGACAGTGAGTGGGTCCAGAGACATGTTGGACAAAACCCACTGAGTCGATGATGGCTCCGAAAGCCAGGTGCGGGCAGTGATCGATTGAATAGCATGCATTTAGTTTTACTTGCGTTTAAGAGCAGTTGGAGGCCACGGAAGGAGAGTTGTATGGCATTGAAGCTCGTCTGGAGGTTAGTTAACACAGTGCCCAAGGAGGGGCCAGAAGCATACAGAATGGTGTCGTCTGCGTAGAGGTGGATTAGAGAATCACCAGCAGCAAGAGCAACATCATTGATGTATACAGAAAAGAGAGTCGGCCCGAGAATTGAACCCTGTGGCACCCCCATAGAGACTGTCAGAGGTCCGGACAACAGGCCCTCCGATTTGACACACTGAACTCTATCAGAGAAGTAGTTGTTAAACCAGGTGAGGCAATCATTTGAGAAACCAAGGCTGTCGAGTCTGCGAATAAGAATGTTGTGATTGACAGAGTCGAAAGCCTTGGCCAGGTCGATGAATACGGCTGCACAGTAATGTCTCTTATCGATGGCGGTTATGATGTCGTTTAGAACCTTGAGCGAGGCTGAGGTGCACCCATGACCAGCTCTGAAACCAGATTGCATAGCGGAGAAGATATGGTGGGATTCGAAATGGTCAGTAATCTGTTTGTTAATTTGTTAACTTGGCTTTCGAAGACCTTAGAAAGGTAGGGCAGGATGGATATAGGTCTGTAGCAGTTTGGGTCTAGAGTGTCTCCCCCTTTGAAGAGGGGGATGACGGCGGCAGCTTTCCAATCTTTGGGAATCTCAGACGATACGAAAGAGAGGTTGAACAGGCTAGTAATAGGGATTGCAACAATTTCGGCAGATCATTTTAGAAAGAGAGTGTCCAGATTGTCTAGCCCGGCTGATTTGTAGGGGTCCAGATTTTGCAGCTCCTTCAGAACATCAGCTATCTGGATTTGGGTAAAGGAGACATGGTGGGTGCTTTGGCGGGGTGCTGTGGAGGGTGCCGGGCAGTTGACCGGTGTAAGGGTAGCCAGATGGAAAGCATGGTCAGCCGTAGAGAAATGCTTATTGAAATGTTCAATTATAGTGGATTTATCGGTGGTGACAGTGTTTCCTAGCCTCAGAGCAGTGGGCAGCTGGGAGGAGGTGCTCTTATTCTCCATCGACTTTACAGTGTCCCAGAACTTTTTTGAGTTAGTACTACAGGATGCAAATTTCTGTTTGAAAAAGCTTGCCTTAGCTTTTCTAACTGCCTGTGTATAATGGTTTCTAGCTTCCCTGAACAGCTGCATATCACGGGGGCTGTTCGATGCTAATGCAGAACGCCACAGGATGTTTTTGTGCTGGTCAAGGGCAGACAGGTCTGGAGGGAACCAAGGACTATATCTATTCCTAGTTCTACATTTTTTGAGAGGGGCATGCTTATTTCAGATGGTGAGGAAGGCACTTTTAAAGAATAGCCAGGCATGATCTACTGACGGGATGAGGTCAATGTCATTCCAGGATACCCCGGCCAGGTCGATTAGAAAGGCCTGGTCGCAGAAGTGTTTCAGGGAGCGTTTGGCAGTGATGAGTGGAGGTCGTTTGGTCACAGACCCATTACGGATGCAGGCAATGAGGCAGTGATCACTGTGATCTTGATTGAAAACAGCAGAGGTTTATTTGTAGGGCGAATTAGTTAGGATGACATCTGTGAGGGTGCCCGTGTTAAGTGATTTGGGGTTGCCCCTGGTAGGTTCATTGATAATTTGTGGAAAGGTGCATTTTTAGAAGTAGAAGCTCAAATTGTTTGGGTACAGACTTAGCCTGCAGAGTTCTGTATTACTATCTATCTTTGCAGTAGATTGCAACACCGCCCCCTTTGGCAGTTCTATCTTGGCGGAAAACGTTATAGTTAGCAAAGGAGATTTCAGGGTTTTTGGTGGTTTTCCTAAGCCAGGATTCAGACACGGCTAAGACATCTGGGTTGGCAGAGTGTGCTAAAGCAGTGAGTAAAACAAACTTAGGGAGGAGGCTTCTAATGTTAACATGCACGAAACCATGGCTTTTATGTTTACAGAAGTCAACAAATGAGAGCACCTGGGGGGTGGGAGTGGAGCTAGGCACTGCAGTTCCTGGATTCACCTCCACATCACCAGAGGAGCAGAGGAGGAGTAGGATAAGGGTACGGCTAAAGACTAAAAGACCTGGCCGTCTAGTACGTTCAGAACAGAGAGTAAAAGGAGCAGGTTTCTGGGCACGATAGCATAGATTCAAGGCATAGTGTACAGACAAAGGTAAGGTAGGATGTGAGTACATTGGAGGTAAACCTAGGCATTGAGTAATGAAGAGAGAGATATAGTCTCTAGAGATGTTTAAACCAGGTGATGTCATCGCATATGTAGGAGGTTGAACGACATGGTTGGTTAAGGCATATTGAGCAGGGCTAGAGGCTCTACAGTGAAATAAGACAGTAATCACTAACCAGGACAGTAATGGACAAGGCATATTGATATTAGAGAGAGGCATGTGTAGCCAAGTGAACATATGGGTCCAGTGAGTGGTTGGGCTGGCTGGGGACACGGCGATTCAGACAGTTAGCATGCTAACAAGCCAAGTTAGTAGGCCGGGGCTAAACAAGCTAGCAGCTAGTAGACCGGGGCAAGCTAGCAGTTAGCAGGCCGGGTTAGCAAGCAAGCAGTTAGCATGGGCTAGCAGTTACAGACCGGGCAGGTAAGCTAGCAGTTAGCAGGCCGGGGCCGGCAGCTAGCAGTTAGTAGACCGGGTTAGCAAGCAGTTAGCAGGGGCTAGCAGTTAGCAGTCCGGGTTAGCAAGCAAGCAGTTAGCAATGCATCAAAATAGGAAATAGCCAAGGGGTGAATACTTTTGCAAGGAGGTGTAAATGTTACTGCTTTTCAGGAGAGCAGAAGAGGTCAAAACAAACTGCCACATTAGGGCAACACCATTTGTCAGTGTTCAGTTAACCACGTTAGGGCAACACCCTTTGTCAGTGTTCAGTTAACCAAGTTAGGGCAACACCATTTGTCAGTGTTCAGTTAACCAAGTTAGGGCAACACCATTTGTCAGTGTTCAGTTAACCACGTTGGGGCAACACCCTTTGTCAGTGTTCAGTTAACCAAGTTAAGGCAACACCATTTGTCAGTGTTCAGTTAACCAAGTTAGGGCAACACCATTTGTCAGTGTTCAGTTAACCAAGTTAGGGCAACACCATTTGTCAGTGTTCAGTTAACCACGTTAGGACAGCACCCTTTGTCAGTGTTCAGTTAACCACGTTAGGGCAACACCCTTTGTCAGTGTTCAGTTAACCAAGTTAGGGCAACACCCTTTGTCAGTGTTCAGTTAACCACGTTAGGGCAACACCCTTTGTCAGTGTTCAGTTAACCACGTTAGGGCAACACACTTTGTCAGTGTTCAGTTAACCACGTTAGGGCAACACCAATTGGCAGTGCTCAGTCATGTTTGGGCAACACCCTTTGTTAGTGTTCAGTTAACCATGGTGGGCAACACACTTTGTCAGTGTTCAGTCACGTTTGGGCAACACCGTTTGTCAGTGTTCAGTGACAGCATTTGGTCGACACCCTTTGGCAGTGTTCAGTGACAGCATTTGGTCGACACCCTTTGGCAGTGTTCAGTCATGTTTGGGCAAGGACCTTTGGCAGTGTTCAGTCATGTTTGGGCAACACCGTTTGTCAGTGTTCAGTTAACCACTAACTAACTACAGGCTAAGAGGAGAGATGTTTAACTATTCACCCAGAGGATACAGGCAGGCTAAGGAGAGATGTTTAACTATTCACCCAGAGGATACAGGCAGGCTAAGGAGAGATGTTTAACTATCCACCCAGAGGATACAGGCAGGCTAAGAGGAGAGATGTTTAACTATCCACCCAGAGGATACAGGCAGGCTGAGAGGAGAGATGTTTAACGATAGCCACCTGTATCATCAGAGGAGCAACCAAGCCTGTATCATCAGAGGATCAACCAAGCCTGTATCATTAGAGGACCAACCAAGCCTGTATCATCAGAGGACCAACCAAGCCTGTATCATCAGAGGATCAACCAAGCCTGTATCATCAGAGGACCAACCAAGCCTGTATCATCAGAGGACCAACCAAGCCTGTATCATCAGAGGGCCAACCAAGCCTGTATCATCAGAGGACCAACCAAGCCTGTATCATCAGAGGGCCAACCAAGCCTGTATCATCAGAGGGCCAACCAAGCCTGTATCATCAGAGGGCCAACCAAGCCTGTATCATCAGAGGACCAACCAAGCCTGTATCATCAGAGGACCAACCAAGCCTGCATCATCAGAGGGCCAACCAAGCCTGTATCATCAGAGGGCCAACCAAGCCTGTATCATCAGAGGGCCAACCAAGCCTGTATCATCAGAGGGCCAACCAAGCCTGTATCATCAGAGGGCCAACCAAGCCTTTATCATCAGAGGACCAACAAATGTCTGAGAAGTGACAGCAGAGAACGTGCTGGCTGGCTTGTTAAACAGGGCCATTGGGTCTAGTGGGGCCTGAGGTCTGGGGGGCATGGGGTCTAGGGGGAGGGGATGGTATGGGGGTCATGGGGTCTGGGGGAAGGGAAGGGATGGGGGGCATGGGGTCTAGGGGGAGGGGATGATATGGGGGGCATGGAGTCTGGGGGAAGGGAAGGGATGGGGGGGCATGGGGTCTGGGGGGAGGGGATGGGGGACATGGGAGGGGGTGTCCCTCCACAGTTCACTGGTGCAGGGGTATGCTGCTCTGATCGCTCCCCGAAGCTGGTTCGACTGGGGGTTCATCTGGAGGTGAGGCATTTTGCTCAGTGGAACCCTGAACCAATGCCTGGAAGGGTTGTACAGTGCCCGGCTGATCAGTGCCGGTTTAGAGAGCAGAGTTGTGGTGTTCCCCCAGGGGAAAGGTCAGAGCCAAAGGTCAGAGCCAACACTTTAATCGTACCTTACATTTATTTTTATTTTTAATTTTTATTTCACCTTTATTTAACCAGGTAGGCTAGTTGAGAACAAGTTCTCATTTACAACTGCGACCTGGCCAAGATAAAGCAACGCAGTGTGAGCAGACAACACAGAGTTACACATGGAATAAACAAATTAACAAGTCAATAACACAGTAGAAAACAAAGGGGGAGTCTATATACAATGTACAATGTGTGCAAAAGGCATGAGGAGGTAGACGAATAGTTACAATTTTGCAGATTAACACTGGAGTGATATATGATCAGATGGTCATGTACAGGTAGAGATATTGGTGTGCAAAAGAGCAGAAAAGTAAATAAATAAAAACAGTATGGGGATGAGGTAGGTGAAAATGGGTGGGCTATTTACCAATAGACTATGTACAGCTGCAGCGATCGGTTAGCTGCTCAGATAGCTGATGTTTGAAGTTGGTGAGGGAGATAAAAGTCTCCAACTTCAGCGATTTTTGCAATTCGTTCCAGTCACAGGCAGCAGAGTACTGGAACGAAAGGCGGCCAAATGAGGTGTTGGCTTTAGGGATGATCAGTGAGATACACCTGCTGGAGCGCGTGCTACGGATGGGTGTTGCCATCGTGACCAGTGAACTGAGATAAGGCGGAGCTTTACCTAGCATGGACTTGTAGATGACCTGGAGCCATGACCTTTGGCTCTGACCTTTACCCTCAGGGCTTCTTTTGTCGTTCATGACAAATTAATGACATCTTTCCGTCTCCAATTAGGAATCATTTTAATGCCTTGAAGACTAATAGGATCACTGTCCTGGACTGGAGTTGCCCCAAAACACCTCTCCTCTCCTAACCCCAAAACACCTCTCCTCTCCTCTCCTAACCCCAAAACACCTCTCCTCTCCTAACCCCAAAACACCTCTCCTCTCCTAACCCCAAAACACCTCTCCTCTCCTCTCTTAACCCCAAAACATCTCTCCTCTCCTCTCCTAACCCCAAAACACCACTCCTCTCCTCTCCTAACCACAAAACACATCTCCTCTCCTCTTCTCCCTAACCCCAAAACACCACTCCTCTCCTCTCCTAACCCCAAAACACCACTCCTCTCCTCTCCTAACCACAAAACACATCTCCTCTCCTCTTCTCTCCTAACCCCAAAACACTCTCCTCTCCTAACCCTCAAACACCTCTCCTCTCTTAATCTCAAAACATCTCACCTCTCCTCTCCTCTCTTAACCCCAAAACATCTCTCCTCTCCTCTCTTAACCCCAAAACATCTCTCCTCTCCTCTCTTAACCCCAAAACATCTCTCCTCTCCTAACCCCCAAACACCACTTCTCTCCTACCCTAACCCCAAAACACCTCTCCCCTCCTAACCCCAAAACACCTACACCTACTTAATACTTATTTTCCACCATAATTTGCAAATAAATTCATTAAAAATCCTACAATGTGATTTTCTGGATTTTTTTTCTCATTTTGTCTGTCATAGTTGAAGTGTACCTATGATGAAAATTACAGGCCTCTCTCATCTTTTTAAGTGGGACAACTTGCACAATTGGTGTCTGACTAAATATGTTTTTACCCCACTGTATAGGGAAAAGGGAGCCATCTGGGATGCACTCTATGTCTCTCCCAGCTTCTCTGTCAGAACAGAGAGGTCAGCCTTTTTCAAACGTCTCGCCTGGGACACCCAGGCGTTCCATGTTTTTGATCTATTCCAGAACTTTCACACCAACTTGTCAACTAATCATCAAGCCCTTGACGACTTGAATCGGCTGAGCTAGTTCAGGGCGACAACAAAATTGTGAACAACATCGTCTGGGGATACCGAAGGTTTTAAAAAAGGAATGTTTTAGGTAGCCTATGTGTTGCCTCAGCGATAGGCCGTAGTTTAGGACCCAGCAGCCTATCGGCTGGCTGGTGGTCTTTCCTGTGAAGACAAGGACCTCTGGTTGCCCCCGGTTCCATTTCCAGTCTGGCTTTGCCAACAGAAAGGGACACATTTTCTTGACAGTTTCAACAACTTCCCATCCTCCCCCCTCTTGACCCTGTGTTTCTATCTCTCTCTCTCGCTCTCTCTCTCTCTCGCTCTCTCTCTCTCCCTCCCTCTCTCTCTCTCTCTCTCTCTCTCTCTCTCCCTCCCTCTCTCTCCCTCTCTCTCTCTTTCTCTCTTTCTCTCTCTCTCGCTCTCGCTCCCACCCTCTCTCTCTCTCTCTCTCTCTCTCTCTCTCTCTTGCTCTCTCTCTCTCTCTCTCTCTCTCTCTCTGTCTCTCTCTCGCTCTCTCTCTCCCTCTCTCTCTCTCTCCCTCTCTCCCTCTCTCTTGCTCTCTCTCTCCCTCTCTCGCTCTCTCTTTCTCTTGCTCGCTCTTTCTCTCGCTCTCTCATTCTCTCGCTCGCTCTTTCACTCTCTCTTTTCACTGTGAGATGGTAGCCTACAGGACAGGGTCTCTGTTCTCTCTTCTTTCCAGGCTGGGGAGTCCCTATTCCCGCACTGCCAACAGCCCCCGTCCTCTACCCTAACCAGGGGAAAAGGTCGGTCCCAGAGACGGAGCTGTTAATTCAATCAGCAGAGTGCCATGCTCAATTAGGCAGCCATAAGGGCCCAGGCTGGAGGCTGCAGGGTGCAGGCAGGGTGCAGGCAGGGTGCGGGGGCCCTGTGGAGGGCAGAGAGCCCAGCCCCCAGAGCCTGTAATTGTGGATGACAGTGGGTAAACACTGGGGTGAATAGGGAGCGCAGGTGTGGGATACTCCAGGCCGGTCCTGTTCTGGTCTGTCCTGTCTGTTCTGTCCTGTTCTGCTCTGCTCTGCTCTGCTCTGTCCTATTCCTTTCTGCTCTGTCCTGTCCTGTTCTGTCCTGCTCTGTCCTGTCCTGCTCTGTCCTGTCCTGTTCTGTTCTGCTCTGTCCTTTTCTGTCCTGTCCTGTTCCGCTCTGTCCTGTCCTGTTCCGCTCTGTCCTGTCCTGTTCTGCTCTGTCCTGTCCTGTTCTGTTCTGCTCTGTCCTGTTCTGCTCTGTCCTGTCCTGTCCTGTTCTGCTCTGTCCTGTCCTGTTCTGTTCTGCTCTGTCCTGTCCTGTTCTGCTTTGTCCTGTTCTGCTCTGTCCTGTTCTGCTCTGTCCTGTTCTGCTCTGTCCTGTCCTGTTCTGCTCTGTCCTGTTCTGTCCTGTCCTGTTCTGGCCTGTCCTGTTCTGCTCTGTTCTGTCCTGTCCTGTTCTGCTCTGTCCTGTTCTGTCCTGTTCTGTCCTTTCCCATCCTGTCCTGCTCTGTCCTGATCTGTTCTGTCCTGTTCTGCTCTGTCCTGTTCTGTCCTGTTCTGTCCTTTCCCATCCTGTCCTGCTCTGTCCTGATCTGCTCTGTTCTGTCCTGTTCTGCTCTGTCCTGTTCTGTCCTGTTCTGTCCTTTCCCATCCTGTCCTGCTCTGTCCTGATCTGCTCTGTTCTGTCCTGTCCTGTTCTGCTCTGTCCTGTTCTGTCCTTTCCCATCCTGTCCTGCTCTGTCCTGATCTGCTCTGTCCTAATCTGCTCTGTCCTGTCCTGTTCTGCTCTGTTCTGTCCTGTTCTGTTCGGCTCTATCCTGTCCTGCTCTGTCCTGTTCTGCTCTGTCCTGTCCTGTCCTGCTCTGGCTTGTCCTGTTTTGTTCTGCTCTGTCCTGTTCTGCTCTGACCTGTCCTGTCCTGCTCTGTCCTGTCCTGATCTGTTCTGTCCTGTCATGTCCTGTCCTGCTCTGTCCTAATCTGCTCTGTCCTGTCCCGTCCTGTTCTGCTCTGTTCTGTTCGGCTCTGTCCTGTCCTGCTCTGACCTGTCCTTTCCCATCCTGTCCTGCTCTGTCCTGTCCTGCTCTGACCTGTCCTTTCCCATCCTGTCCTGCTCTGTCCTGATCTGCTCTATCCTGATTTGCTCTGTTCTGTCCTTTCCCATCCTGTTCTGCTCTGTCCTGTTCTGTTCTGTCCTGTTATACTCTGTCCTGTCCTGTTCTGCTCTGCTCTGCTCTGTCCTGTCCTGTTCTGCTCTGTCCTGTCCTGTTCTGCTCTATCCTGTCCTGCTCTGTCCTGTTCTGTCCTGTTCTGCTCTGCTCTGTCCTGTCCTGTCCTGCTCTGTCCTGTCCTGCTCTGCTCTGCTCTGCTCTGTCCTGTGCTGTTCTGCTCTGTCCTGTCCTGTTCTGCTCTATCCTGTCCTGCTCTGTCCTGTTCTGTCCTGTTCTGCTCTGCTCTGTCCTGTCCTGTCCTGTTCTGTCCTGTTCTGCTCTGCTCTGCTCTGTCCTGTCCTGTTCTGCTCTGTCCTGTCCTGTTCTGCTCTATCCTGTCCTGCTCTGTCCTATCCTGCCCTGTTCTTTTCTGCTCTGTCCTGTTCTGCTCTGTCCTTTTCTGCTCTGTCCTGTTCTGCTCTGTCCTGTTCTGTCCTGTCCTGCTCTGTCCTGTTCTGCTCTGTCCTGTTCTGTCCTGTTCTGCTCTATCCTGTCCTGTCCTGTCCTGTTCTGTCCTGTTCTGTCCTGTTCTGCTCTGTTTTGCTCTGTCCTGTTCTGCTCTGCTCTATCCTGTCCTGCTCTGCCCTGTCCTGTTCTGCCCTGTCCTGTCCTGTTCTGTCATGTTCTGTCCTGTCCTGTCCTGTCCTGTCCTGTCCTGTCCTGTCCTGTCCTGTCCTGCTCTGTCATGTTCTGTTCTGTCCTTTTCTGTCCTGTTCGGTTCTGCTCTGTCCTGTTCTGCTCTGTCCTGTCCTGTTCTGTCCTGTTCTGCTCTGTCCTGTCCTGTCCTGTCCTGCTCTGTCATGTTCTGTTCTGTCCTTTTCTGTCCTGTTCGGTTCTGTCCTGTTCTGACCTGTTCTGTTCAGCTCTGGCCTGTTCTGTTCTGTCCTGGTCTAGTCTGTCCTGTTCGGTTCTGTGCTGCTCTGTTCGGTTCTGTCCTGTTCTGTTCGGTTCTGTCCTGTTCGGTTTGGTTCTGTCCTGTTCTGTCCTGTCCTGCTCTGTCCTGTTCTGCTCTGTTTTGTCTTGTTCTGTCATGTTCTGTTCTGTCCTTTTCTGTCCTGTTCGGTTCTGTCTTGTTCTGTTCTGTCCTGCTTTGTTCTGTGCTGCTCTGTTCTGTGCTGCTCTGTTCGGTTCTGTCCCGTTCTGTTCTGTCCTTTTCTGTCCTGTTCGGTTCTGTCTTGTTCTGTTCTCTCCTGCTTTGTTCTGTCCTGTTCTGTTTGGTTCTGTCCTGCTTTGTTCTGTCCTGCTTTGTTCTGTGCTGTTCTGTTTGGTTCTGTCCTGCTTTGTTCTGTCCTGTTCTGTTTGGTTCTGTCCTGTTCTGTTCTGTCCTGCTTTGTTCTGTCCTGTTCTGTTTGGTTCTGTCCTGTTCTGTTTGGTTCTGTCCTGTTCTGTTCTGTCCTGCTTTGTTCGGTCCTGTTCTGTTCTGTCCTGCTTTGTTCTGTGCTGTTCTGTTTGGTTCTGTCCTGCTTTGTTCTGTGCTGTTCTGTTTGGTTCTGTCCTGTTCTGTTCTGTCCTGCTTTGTTCTGTCCTGTTCTATTTGGTTCTGTCCTGTTCTGTTTGGTTCTGTCCTGTTCTGTTTGGTTCTGTCCTGTTCTGTTCTGTCCTGCTTTGTTCTGTCCTGTTCTATTTGGTTCTGTCCTGTTCTGTTTGGTTCTGTCCTGTTCTGTTCTGTCCTGCTTTGTTCTGTCCTGTTCTGTTTGGTTCTGTCCTGCTCTGCCCTTTTAACTACTCTCTTATTTTAACTGCCCCTCTGTCTTTCCAGAAAACTCTATCTATATCTCTCTGTCTTTTTAGAAAGATCTATCGATATCTCCATCTTTTTAGAAACATCTATCAATTTTTATTCAACCTTTATTTAAGGAGGCAAGTCAGTTAAGAACAAATTCTCATTTTCAATGACGGCATTATCCGGCCAAACCCTGACGATGCTGGGCCAATTATGGGTCTCCCTTTGGGACTCCTAATCAAGTCCGGCCTAAATCTCTGTCTTTTTAGAAAACTGTATCTACACTACTGTTCAAAAGTTTTACAACACCTACTCATTCAATGATATTTCTTTATTTTTACTATTTTCTACATTGTAGAATAATAGTGAAGACATCAAAACTATGAAATAACACATATGGAATCATGTGGTTACCGAAACAATGTTAAACAAATCAAAATATATTTTATACTTGAGATTCTTCAAAGTAGCCACCATTTGACTTGATGACAGCTTGGGACACTCTTGGCATTCTCTCAACCAGCTTCATGAGGTAGTCACCTGGAATGCATTTCAATTAACATGTGTGCCTTGTTAAAAGTTCATTTGTGGGATTTCTTTCCTTCTTAATGCTTTTGAGACAATCACTTGTGTTTTGACAAGGTAGGGGGGTTATACAGAAGATAGCTCTATTAAGTAAAATACCAAGTCCATATTATGGCAAGAACAGCTCAAATAAGCAACGAGAAATGACAGTCCATCATTTCATTAAGACATGAAGGTTAGTCAATAAGGAACATTTCAAGTACTGAGAATGTTTCTTCAAGTGCAGCTGCAAAAACCATCAAGAGCTATGATGAAACTGTCTCTCATGAGGGCCGCCACAGGAATGGAAGACCCAGAGTTAACTCTGCTGCAGAGGGTAAGTTCATTAGAGTTACCAGCCTCAGAAATTGCAGCCCAAATAAATGCTTCACAGAGTTCAAGTAACAGACACATCTCAACATCAACTGTTCAGAGGGGACGATGTGAATCAGGCCTTCATGGTCGAATTGGTGCAAAGTAACAACTGCTAAAGGACACCAAGAAGAATAAGAGACTTACTTGGGTCAAGAAACACGAGCAATGGACATTAGACGTGTGGAAATTTGTCCTTTGGTTTGGAGATCAAATTGGAGATTTTTGGTTTCAACCTCAGTGTCTTTGTGAGTCACGGTGTGGGTGAACGGATGATCTCCACATGTGTATTTCCCACTGTGAAGCATGGAGGAGGAGGTGTTATGGTGTGGGGGTTATTGTCTGGTGACACTGTCTGGGATTTATTTAGAATTCAAAGCACACTTAACCAGCATGGCTACCACAGCATTCTGCTGCGATACACCATCCCATCTGGTTTGCGCTTAGTGGGACTATCATTTGTTTTTCAACAGGACAATGACCCAACTCAAGCTGTGTAAGGGCTATTTGACTCAGAAGGATAGTGGTGGAGTGCTGCATCAGATGACCTGGCCTCCACAATCACCCGAGCTCAACCCAATTGAGATGGTTTGGGATGAGATGGACCGCAGAGTGAAGGAAAAGCAGCCAACAAGTGGGCAGCGTATGTGGGAACTCCTCCAAGACTGTTGGAAAAGCATTCCAGGTGAAGCTGGTTGAGAGAATGCCAAGAGTGTGCAGAGCTGTCATCAAGGCGAAGGGTTGCTACTTTGAAGAATCTCAATTATGAAAAATATTTTGATGTGTTTCACACTTTTTTGGTTACTACGTGATTCCATATGTGTTATTTCATAGTTTTGATGCCTTCGCTATTATTCTACAATGTAGAAAATAGTAAAAATAAAGAAAAACACTTGAATGAGTAGGTCTTGT
Organism: Oncorhynchus tshawytscha; assembly: GCF_018296145.1. Classification (NCBI taxonomy): domain Eukaryota; kingdom Metazoa; phylum Chordata; class Actinopteri; order Salmoniformes; family Salmonidae; genus Oncorhynchus; species Oncorhynchus tshawytscha. The sequence continues at coordinate 53,627,539 of NC_056439.1, read as the reverse complement.
AAAACCTTTGACCGCTAGTGTACATCTCTGTCTTTTTAAAAAAGCTCTATCTATGGTCTCTGTCTTTAAAAACCTCTATCTATGTTCTATCTATGGTCTCTGTCTTTAAAAACCTCTATCTATGGTCTATCTATGGTCTCTGTCTTTAAAAACCTCTATCTATGGTCTATCTATGGTCTCTGTCTTTAAAAACCTCTATCTATGGTCTATCTATGGTCTCTGTCTTTAAAAAAAATATCTATGGTCTATCTATGGTCTCTGTCTTTAAAAACCTCTATCTATGGTCTATCTATGGTCTCTGTCTTTAAAAACCTCTATCTATGGTCTACCTATGGTCTCTGTCTTTAAAAACCTCTATCTATGGTCTATCTATGGTCTCTGTCTTTAAAAACCTCTATGGTCTATCTATGGTCTCTGTCTTTAAAAACCTCTATCTATGGTCTATCTATGGTCTCTGTCTTTAAAAACCTCTATCTATGGTCTATCTATGGTCTCTGTCTTTAAAAACCTCTATGGTCTATCTATGGTCTCTGTCTTTAAAAACCTCTATGGTCTATCTATGGTCTCTGTCTTTAAAAAAAACCTCTATCTATGGTCTATCTATGGTCTCTGTCTTTAAAAACCTCTATCTATGGTCTATCTATGGTCTCTGTCTTTAAAAACCTCTATGGTCTATCTATGGTCTCTGTCTTTAAAAACCTCTATGGTCTATCTATGGTCTCTGTCTTTAAAAACCTCTATCTAAATCTAAATGCCTCTTTTTCAGGACCCCGTCTTTCAAAGATAATTCATAAAAATCCAAGTAACTTCACAGATCTTCATTGTAAAGGGTTTGAACACTGTTTCCCATGCTTTGTTCAATGAACCATCAATAAGTAATGAACATGCACCTGTGGAACGGTCATTAAGACACTGACAGCTTACAGAAGGTAGGCAATTAAGGTCACAGTTATGAAAACTTAGGACACTAAAGAGGCCTTTCTACTACCTCTGAAAAAACACCAAAAGAAAGATTCCCAGGGTCCCTGCTCATCTGTGTGAACGTGTCTTAGGCATGCTGTAAGGAGGCATGAGGACTGCAGATGTGGCCAGGGCAATAAATTGCAATGTCCGTACTGTGAAACGCCTAAGACAGCGCTACAGGGAGACAGGACGAACAGCTGATCGTCCTCGCAGTGGCAGACCACATGTGACAACACCTGCACAGGATCGGTACATCTGAACATCACACCTGCGGGACGGGTACAGGATGGCAACAACAACTGCCCGAGTTACACCAGGAACGCACAATCCCTCCATCAGTGCTCAGACTGTCCGCAATAGGTTGAGAGAGGCTGGGCTGAGGGCTTGTAGGCCTGTTGTACGGCAGGTCCTCACCAGACATCACAGGCAACAATGTCACCTATGGGCACGTTTATCGTCGAAGGAATGAGCGTTACACCGAGGCCTGTACTCTGGAGCGGGATCGATTTGGAGGTGGAGGGTCCATCATGGTCTGGGGCGGTGTGTCACAGCATCATCAGACTGAGCTTGTTGTCATTGCAGGCAATCTCAACGCTGTGCGTTTACAGGGAAGACATCCTCCTCCCTCATGTGGTATCCTTCCTGCAGGCTCATCAACCCTCCAGCATGACAATGCCACCAGCCATACTGCTCGTTCTGTATGTGATTTCCTGCAAGACAGGAATGCCAGTGTTCTGCCATGGCCCCCGAAAAACCCAGATCTCAATCCCATTGAGCACGTCTGGGACCTGTTGGATCGGAGGGTGAGAGCAAGGGCCATTCCCCCCAGAAATGTCCAGGAATGTGCAGGTGCCTTGGTGGAAGAGTGGGGTAACACCTCACAGAGAGAACTGGCAAAGCTGGTGCAGTCCATGAGGAGGAGATGCACTGCAGTACTTAATGCAGCTGGTGGCCACACCAGATACTGACTGTTACTTTTGATTTTGACCCCACCCTTTGTTCAAGGACACAATATTCAATTTATGTTAGTCACATGTCTGTGGAACTTGTTTAGTTTATGTCTCAGTTGTTGAATCTTGTTATGTTCGTACAAATATTTACACATGTTAAGTTTGCAGTTGACAGTGAGGGGACATTTCTTTTTATTGCTGAGTTTATATCTCTGTCTTTTTAGAAAACTCTCTCTCTCTATATATATATATATATATTTTTAGGAAACTCTACATCTGTCTTTTTAGGAAACTCTACATCTCTGTCTTTTTAGGAAACTCTACATCTCTGTCTTTTTAAGAAACTCTACATCTCTGTCTTTTTAGGAAACTCTACATCTCTGTCTTTTTAGGAAACTCTACATCTCTGTCTTTTTAGGAAACTCTACATCTCTGTCTTTTTAAGAAACTCTACATCTCTGTCTTTTTAGGAAACTCTACATCTCTGTCTTTTTAGGAAACTCTACATCTCTGTCTTTTTAGGAAACTCTACATCTGTCTTTTTAGGAAACTCTACATCTCTGTCTTTTTAGGAAACTCTACATCTCTGTCTTTTTAAGAAACTCTACATCTCTGTCTTTTTAGGAAACTCTACATCTCTGTCTTTTTAGGAAACTCTACATCTCTGTCTTTTTAGGAAACTCTACATCTCTGTCTTTTTAGGAAACTCTACATCTGTCTTTTTAGGAAACTCTACATCTGTTCTCACACTCTTCTTTTTGTTGCTGTGTGTTCTCTTGAACAGAACAAAGAAGATGTGACGAGGGTGATCTGGTTATTTGAAGAGATTTATTTGTTTGTGGTGTTTGTGTGTTTATGGATGTTTGTCTCGCTGCAGGGCATGTGTCTTTATTAAGGTGTGTGTGTGTGTGTATGTGTGTGTGTGTGTGTGTGTGTGTGTGTTAAATAAGTCATGCGAGTCCAGGTTGCTGCTGTCCAGAAGGCCAGCCTGAGGTCCACGCTGCTCCCTGGGTCCAGGAGCAGCCAGTACATGTATCAAATGAAATCCAGATGAGGAACTTTAAAGGGGGAGGGCTTTCTATCTGACCTCACATATTTGTGTTTGAAGTCCCCTCTGTCTGAATACACCCATTGTCTATTATTGGAGAGCCCCCATTTGTCTTGGACCTCCACAGGACACCATTCAACCATCTGAAGAAGTACTTTGAAATGTTGTGCTTCCTGAAATATCCTGTTGTGCAGGTACAAGTGCATGTATGTTTGCTACATTTGCCTGAATATGATTTTCCACGCATATTTTAGAAGAATTGTAGTTCACAAATCCACCAATATGTTACACACAAATGCAAAAGACATTACAACTTTTTGAACTGGGAATGTTGTTTCCAATGTGGGGGTAAAGGACTGGGAATGTTGTTTCCAATGTGGGGGTAAAGGACTGGGAATGTTGTTTCCAATGTGGGGGTAAAGGACTGGGAATGTTGTTTCCAATGTGGGGGTGAAGGACTGGGAATGTTGTTTCCAATGTGGGGGTGAAGGACTGGGAATGTTGTTTCCAATGTGGGGGTGAAGGACTGGGAATGTTGTTTCCAATGTGGGGGTAAAGGACTGGGAATGTTGTTTCCAATGTGTGGGTGAAGGACTGGGAATTTTGTTTCCAATGTGGGGGTAAAGGACTGGGAATGTTGTTTCCAATGTGGGGGTAAAGGACTGGGAATGTTGTTTCCAATGTGGGGGTAAAGGACTGGGAATGTTGTTTCCAATGTGGGGGTGAAGGACTGGGAATGTTGTTTCCAATGTGGGGGTGAAGGACTGGGAATGTTGTTTTCAAAGTGGGGGTAAAGGACTGGGAATGTTGTTTCCAATGTGGGGGTAAAGGACTGGGAATGTTGTTTCCAATGTGGGGGTGAAGGACTGGGAATGTTGTTTCCAATGTGGGGGTGAAGGACTGGGAATGTTATTTTCAATGTGGGGGTAAAGGGCTGGGAATGTTGTTTCCAATGTGGGGGTGAAGGACTGGGAATGTTGTTTCCAATGTGGGGGTAAAGGACTGGGAATGTTGTTTCCAAAGTGGGGGTGAAGGACTGGGAATGTTGTTTCCAATGTGGGGGTAAAGGACTGGGAATGTTGTTTCCAATGTGGGGGTAAAGGACTGGGAATGTTGTTTCCAATGTGGGGGTGAAGGACTGGGAATGTTGTTTCCAATGTGGGGGTGAAGGACTGGGAATGTTGTTTCCAATGTGGGGGTAAAGGACTGGGAATGTTGTTTTCAGTGTCTCTTTGTGCTCATATTTGACAATCCATAAATAAGGTAAATATTTTTTCATTAAACTGAAAAGTCACAGCTGCTCATTAGGAGTCTGTTTTTTCTCCAGACAGACCCCAGGAAGATTAGCTGTTGGAAAGGCAGCATCAGATAACCCAATCAAGATAAAGAACACTACGATTCTGCACCTCATATGTGTTCCACAAAGAATTGTTGTCATGTTTTAGTTCCCATCAACTCAAAGCTGTTTGTTATGACTCATTAGCAAAGCCACAGCTGGTCAGTAATATACAGGTTCTTTTAGACGAAAAAATAGAAGAACACGGTCATTCTGCACGTCATCATATTTGTATTGTAATTTCTATTCTGTGAACATCTGGAGTGGTTGAATGTTGGTAGTAACTTCCCTGTGGTCTCTGAGGGTGGTGGCCATCCTGTGGTCTCTGAGGGTGGTGGCCATCCTGTGGTCTCTGAGGGTGGTGGCCATCCTGTGGTCTCTGAGGGTGGTGGCCATCCTGTGGTCTCTGAGGGTGGTGGCCATCCTGTGGTCTCTGAGGGTGGTGGCCATCCTGTGGTCTCTGAGGGTGGTGGCCATCCTGTGGTCTCTGAGGGTGGTGGCCATCCTGTGGTCTCTGAGGGTGGTGGCCATCCTGTGGTCTCTGAGGGTGGTGGCCATCCTAACCTTTGTGTTTTTGTGGTTTAGTCCCAAATGGCACAATGTTCCCTGCATAGGGCACTACTTTTGAAAAGGCCCAATAGGACTCTGGACAAAGCCAGAGCACCAGGTAGGGAACAGGGTGTTATCTGGGACTCAGACCTGTGGCTTGAGACACCTGCTAATTTACTGTGTAATGGTGTGTGTTGGCTGTCAGGGTCGGGGCGCTGACGGACGGGGGACGGGGGGGGCTCTGTGGAGGGCCGAGCCAGTAATTGGGGAAGACATTTCTTTTCAGCTTGTTCATTCAATGTGTTTAATCCTGCCAGGCGGTCTTTCAAGCCGGGCCAAATGACAACAGCATTAAGTGTTGAGCCATGCTTACCCTACAACAAGAGAATAACACCACAGTCTCTTTGTTAGGGATGGAGGGGTGGAGGATGGATGAACTAAGAGAGAGCAGAGAAAGGGAACACTAGACAAAAACTGATCTCGTTAAAATTCCGAGAGACACTCCTGTTCTCCATGCACCCACCCCCCTAATGTCTCCCCTCTCAACTGCTCTCTAACTTCACCTCCTCCTCCTCTAACTAGCTGACAAGAGAATTTCACCTCCTTCCCAACTAGCAAACAGCAGAACTTGACCTCCCCCAAATAGCTAACAGCAGAACTCCACCTCATCCTCCCCCAACTAGAAAACAGCAGAACTCTACCTCCTCCCCAAACTAGCTAACAGCAGAACTTCACCTCCTCCCCCCAACTAGCTAACAGCAGAACTTCACCTCCTCCTCCCCAACTAGCTAACAGCAACTAGCTAACAGCAGAACTTCACCTCCTCCCCCCAACTAGCTAACAGCAGAACTTCACCTCCTCCCCCCAACTAGCTAACAGCAGAACTTCACCTCCTCCTCCTCCAGCAGAACAAACTAGCTAACAGCAGAACTTCACCTCCTCCTCCCCCTCCTCCTCCCCCCACTAGCTAACAGCAGAACTTCACCTCTTCTCCCCCAACTAGCTAACAGCAGAACTTCACCTCCTCCCCCCCAACTAGCTAACAGCAGAACTCCACCTCCTCCTCCCCAACTAGCTAACAGCAGAACTTCACCTGCTCCTCCCCAACTAGCTAACAGCAGAACTTCACCTCCTCCTCCCCAACTAGCTAACAGCAGAACTTCACCTCCTCCCCCATCGAGCTAACAGCAGAACTCCACCTCCTCCCCAACTAGCTAACAGCAGAACTTCACCTCCTCCTCCCCAACTAGCTAACAGCAGATCTTCACCTCCTCCTCCCCAACTAACTAACAGCAGAACTCCACCTCCTCCTCCCCAACTAGCAAACAGCAGAACTTCACCTCCTCCCCAACTAGCTAACAGCAGAACTTCACTTCCTCCTCTCCCCAACTAGCTAACAGCAGAACTCCACCCCCTCCTCCCCAACTAGCTAACAGCAGAACTCCACCCCTCCTCCCCAACTAGCTAACAGCAGAACTTCACCTCCTCCTCCCCAACTAGCTAACAGCAGAACTTCACCTCCTCCACCCAACTAGCTAACAGCAGAACTTCACCTCCTCCCCCAACTAGCTAACAGCAGAACTCCACCTCCTCCTCCCCAACTAGCTAACAGCAGAACTTCACCTCCTCCTCCCCAACTAGCTAACAGCAGAACTTCACCTCCTCCTCCCAACTAGCTAACAGCAGAACTTCACCTCCTCCTCTCCCCAACTAGCTAACAGCAGAACTCCACCTCCTCCTCTCCCCAACTAGCTAACAGCAGAACTTCACCTCCTCCTTCCCAACTAGCTAACAGCAGAACTTCACAACAGCAGAACTTCCCCCCCCACTAGCTAACAGCAGAACTTCCTCCTCCCCCCCAACTAGCTAACAGCAGAACTCCACCTCCTCCTCACCAACTAGCTAACAGCAGAACTTCACCTGCTCCTCCCCAACTAGCTAACAGCAGAACTTCACCTCCTCCTCTCCCCTAACTAGCTAACAGCAGAACTTCACCTCCTCCTCTCCCCAACTAAGCTAACAGCAGAACTCCACCTCCTCCTCTCCCCAACTAGCTAACAGCAGAACTCCACCTCCTCCTCCCCAACTAGCTAACAGCAGAACTTCTCCTCCTCCCCAACTAGCTAACAGCAGAACTTCACCTCTCCTCCCCAACTAGCTAACAGCAGAACTTCACCTCCTCCTCTCCCCAACTAGCTAACAGCAGAACTTCACCTCCTCCTCTCCCCAACAAGCTAACAGCAGAACTCCACCTCCTCCTCTCCCCAACTAGCTAACAGCAGAACTCCACCTCCTCCTCTCCCCAACAAGCTAACAGCAGAACTCCACCTCCTCCTCCCCCAACTAGCTAACAGCAGAACTCCACCTCCCCTCCCCAACTAGCTAACAGCAGAACTTCTCCTCCTCCCCCAACTAGCTAACAGCAGAACTTCACTCCTCCTCCCCAACTAGCTAACAGCAGAACTTCGCCTCCTCCCCCCAACTAGCTAACAGCAGAACTCCACCTCCTCCTCCCCAACTAGCTAACAGCAGAACTCACCTCCTCCTCCCCAACTAGCTAACAGCAGAACTTCACCTCCTCCTCTACCCAACTAGCTAACAGCAGAACTTCACCTCCTCCTCTCCCCAACTAGATAACAGCAGAACTCCACCTCCTCCTCTCCCCAACTAGCTAACAGCAGAACTTCACCTCCTCCTCTCCCCAACTAGCTAACAGCAGAACTTCACCTCCTCTCCCCAACTAGCTAACAGCAGAACTTCAACTAGCTAACAGCAGAACTTCACCTCCTTTCCCAACTAGCTAACAGCAGAACTCCACCTCCTCCTCCCCAACTAGCTAACAGCAGAACTTCACCTCCTCCTCCCCAACTAGCTAACAGCAGACAGCAGCAGAAACATCCTCCCCCCAACTAGCTAACAGCAGAACGTCACCTGCTCCTCCCCAACTAGCTAACAGCAGAACTTCACCTCCTACTCCCCAACTAGCTAACAGCAGAACTTCACCTCATCCTCCCCAACTAGCTAACAGCAGAACTTCACCTCCTCCTCCCCAACTAGCTAACAGCAGAACTTCACCTCCTCCTCCCCAACTAGCTAACAGCAGAACTTCACCTCCTCCTCCCCAACTAGCTAACAGCAGAACTCCACCTCCTCCTCCCCAACTAGCTAACAGCAGAACTTCACCTCCTCCCCCCAACTAGCTAACAGCAGAACTTCACCTCCTCCTCCCCAACTAGCTAACAGCAGAACTCCACCTCCTCCTCCCCAACTAGCTAACAGCAGAACTTCACATTCTCCTCCCCAACTAGCTAACAGCAGAACTTCACCTCCTCCTCCCCAACTAGCTAACAGCAGAACTTCACCTCTTCCCCCCCAACTAGCTAACAGCAGAACTTCACTTCCCTCCTCCCCCCCCCTAGCTAACAGCAGAACTTCACCTCTTCCCCCCCAACTAGCTAACAGCAGAACTTCACCTCCTCCTCTCCCCAACTAGCTAACAGCAGAACTCCACCTCCTCCTCCCCAACTAGCTAACAGCAGAACTTCACCTCCTCCCCCCAACTAACAGCAGAACTTCACATCCCCCACCAACTAGCTAACAGCAGAACTTCACCTCTCCTCCCCAACTAGCTAACAGCAGAACTTCACCTCCTCCTCCCCAACTAGCTAACAGCAGAACTTCACCTCCTCCCCCCCAACTAGCTAACAGCAGAACTTCACCTCCTCCTCTCCCCAACTAGCTAACAGCAGAACTCCACCTCCTCCTCTCCCCAACTAGCTAACAGCAGAACTCCACCTCCTCCTCCCCAACTAGCTAACAGCAGAACTCACCTGCTCCTCCCCAACTAGCTAACAGCAGAACTTCACCTCCTCCCCCCCCCTAGCTAACAGCAGAACTTCACCTCATCCTCCCCAACTAGCTAACAGCAGAACTTCACCTCCTCCTCCCCTAACAACTAGCTAACAGCAGAACTTCACCTCATCCTCCCCAACTAGCTAACAGCAGAACTTCACCTCCTCCTCCCCAACTAGCTAACAGCAGAACTTCACCTCCTCCTCTCCCCAACTAGCTAACAGCAGAACTTCACCTCCTCCTCTCCCCAACTAGCTAACAGCAGAACTTCACCTCCTCCCCCCCAACTAGCTAACGGCAGAACTTCACCTCCTCCCCCATCAAGCTAACAGAGGAACTCCACCTCCTCCTCCCCAACTAGCTAACAGCAGAACTTCACCTCCTCCTCCCCAACTAGCTAACAGCAGAACTTCACCTCCTCCTCCCCAACTAGCTAACAGCAGAACTTCACCTCTTCCCCCCCAACTAGCTAACAGCAGAACTCCACCTCCTCCTCTCCCCAACTAGCTAACAGCAGAACTTCACCTCCTCCTCCCCAACTAGCTAACAGCAGAACTCCACCTCCTCCTCCCCAACTAGCTAACAGCAGAACTTCACCTCCTCCTCCCCAACTAGCTAACAGCAGAACTTCACCTCCTCCTCCCCAACTAGCTAACAGCAGAACTTCACCTCCTCCTCCCCAACTAGCTAACAGCAGAACTCCACCTCCTCCTCCCCAACTAGCTAACAGCAGAACTTCACCTCCTCCTCCCCAACTAGCTAACAGCAGAACTTCACCTCCCTCCCCCAACTAGCTAACAGCAGAACTTCACCTCCTCCCCCAACTAACTAGCTAACAGCAGAACTTCACCTCCTCCCCCCAAGCTAACAGCAGAACTCCACCTCCTCCTCCCCAACTAGCTAACAGCAGAACTTCACCTCATCCTCCCCAACTAGCTAACAGCAGAACTTCACCTCCTCCCCCCAACTAGCTAACAGCAGAACTTCACCTCCTCCTCCCCACAACTAGCTAACAGCAGAACTCCACCTCCTCCTCCCCACAACTAGCTAACAGCAGAACTTCACCTCCTCCCCCCAACTAGCTAACAGCAGAACTTCACCTCCTCCTCCCCAACTAGCTAACAGCAGAACTTCACCTCCTCCTCCCCAACTAGCTAACAGCAGAACTTCACCTCCTCCTCCCCAACTAGCTAACAGCAGAACTTCACCTCATCCTCCCCAACTAGCTAACAGCAGAACTTCACCTCCTCCTCCTCCCCAACTAGCTAACAGCAGAACTCCACCCCCTCCTCCCCAACTAGCTAACAGCAGAACTTCACCTCCTCCCCCCCTCTAGCTAACAGCAGAACTTCACCTCCTCCTCCCCCAACTAGCTAACAGCAGAACTTCACTTCTCCTCCTCCCCAACTAGCTAACAGCAGAACTTCACCTCCTCCTCCCCCAACTAGCTAACAGCAGAACTCCACCTCCTCCTCTCCCCAACTAGCTAACAGCAGAACTTCACCTCCTCCTCTACCCAACTAGCTAACAGCAGAACTTCACCTCCTCCTCTCCCCAACAAGCTAACAGCAGAACTTCACCTCCTCCTCCCCCAACTAGCTAACAGCAGAACTTCACCTCCTCCTCCCCCAACTAGCTAACAGCAGAACTTCACCTCCTCCCCCCAACTAGCTAACAGCAGAACTCCACCTCCTCCTCCCCAACTAGCTATCAGCAGAACTCCACCTCCTCCTCGCCACAACTAGAAAACAGCAGAACACCACCTCCTCCTCCCAACTAGCTAACAGCAGAACTTCACCTCCTCCTCCCCAACTAGCTAACAGCAGAACTTCACCTCTTCCCCCCCAAATAGCTAACAGCAGAACTCCACCTCCTCCTCTCCCCAACTAGCTAACAGCAGAACTCCACCTCCTCCTCCCCAACTAGCTAACAGCAGAACTTCACCTCCTCCTCTCCCCAACTAGCTAACAGCAGAACTCACAGCTCCCCCCCTCCCCAACTAGCTAACAGCAGAACTCACCTCCTCCTCCTCCCAAACTAGCTAACAGCAGAACTTCACCTCCTCCTCCCCAACTAGCTAACAGCAGAACTTCACCTCCTCCTCCCCAACTAGCTAACAGCAGAACTTCACCTCCTCCTCCCCCAACTAGCTAACAGCAGAACTCCACCTCCTCCTCTCCAACTAGCTAACAGCAGAACTCCACCTCCTCCTCTCCCCAACTAGCTAACAGCAGAACTTCACCTCTCTCTCCCCAACTAGCTAACAGCAGAACTTCCACCTACTTCCTCCTCCCCAACTAGCTAACAGCAGAACTTCACCTCCTCCTCCCCAACTAGCTAACAGCAGAACTTCACCTCCTCCTCCCCAACTAGCTAACAGCAGAACTTCACCTCCCTCCCCAACTAGCTAACAGCAGAACTTCACCTCCTCCTCCCCAACTAGCTAACAGCAGAACTTCACCTCCTCCTCCCCCAACTAGCTAACAGCAGAACTTCACCTCCTCCTCTCCCCAACTAGCTAACAGCAGAACTTCACCTCCTCCTCTCCCCAACTAGCTAACAGCAGAACTCCACCTCCTCCCCCCCAACTAGCTAACAGCAGAACTTCACCTCCTCCTCCCCAACTAGCTAACAGCAGGCTCAACTCCACCTCCTCCTCCCCAACTAGCTAACAGCAGAACTTCACCTCCTCCCCCCAACTAGCTAACAGCAGAACTCCACCTCCTCCTCCCCAACTAGCTAACAGCAGAACTCCACCTCCTCCTCCCCAACTAGCTAACAGCAGAACTTCACCTCCTCCTCCCCCTCCAACTAGCTAACAGCAGAACTTCACCTCCTCCTCCCCCAACTAGCTAACAGCAGAACTTCACCTCCTCCCCCCAACTAGCTAACAGCAGAACTCACCTCCTCCTCCCCAACTAGCTAACAGCAGAACTTCACCTCCTCCTCCCCAACTAGCTAACAGCAGAACTTCACCTCCTCCTCCCCCCAACTAGCTAACAGCAGAACTTCACCTCCTCCTCTCCCCCAACTAGCTAACAGCAGAACTTCTAGCTAACAGCAGAACTCCACCTCCTCCTCCCCCCAAACTAGCTAACAGCAGAACTTCACCTCCTCCTCCCCAACTAGCTAACAGCAGAACTTCACATCTCCTCCCCAAACTAGCTAACAGCAGAACTTCACCTCCTCCTCCCCCAACTAGCTAACAGCAGAACTCCACCTCCTCCTCCCCAACTAGCTAACAGCAGAACTTCACCTCCTCCTCCCCAACTAGCTAACAGCAGAACTTCACCTCCTCCTCCCCCAACTAGCTAACAGCAGAACTTCACCTCCTCCTCCCCCCCCCAACTAGCTAACAGCAGAACTCCACCTCCTCCTCTCCCCCAACTAGCTAACAGCAGAACTCCACCTCCTCCTCCCCAACTAGCTAACAGCAGAACTTCTCCTCCTCCCCCCCACTAGCTAACAGCAGAACTCACCTCCTCCTCCCCAACTAGCTAACAGCAGAACTTCACCTCCTCCTCCCCCAACTAGCTAACAGCAGAACTTCACCTCCTCCTCCCCCAACTAGCTAACAGCAGAACTCCACCTCCTCCTCCCCCAACTAGCTAACAGCAGAACTCCACCTCCTCCTCCCCAACTAGCTAACAGCAGAACTCCACCTCCTCCTCCCCCAACTAGCTAACAGCAGAACTCCACCTCCTCCTCCCCACAACTAGCAAACAGCAGAACTCCACCTCCTCCCCCCAACTAGCTAACAGCAGAACTTCACCTCCTCCTCCCCAACTAGCTAACAGCAGAACTTCACCTCTTCCCCCCCAAATAGCTAACAGCAGAACTCCACCTCCTCCTCTCCCCAACTAGCTAACAGCAGAACTCCACCTCCTCCTCTCCCCAACTAGCTAACAGCAGAACTTCACCTCCTCCTCTCCCCAACTAGCTAACAGCAGAACTCCACCTCCTCCTCTCCCCAACTAGCTAACAGCAGAACTTCACCTCCTCCTCCCCCAACTAGCTAACAGCAGAACTTCACCTCCTCCTCTCCCCAACTAGCTAACAGCAGAACTTCACCTCCTCCTCCCCAACTAGCTAACAGCAGAACTTCACCTCCTCCTCCCCAACTAGCTAACAGCAGAACTTCACCTCCTCCTCCCCCCCAACTAGCTAACAGCAGAACTTCACCTCCTCCCCCAACTAGCTAACAGCAGAACTTCACAGCAACTAGCTAACAGCAGAACTCACCTCCCTCCCCCCCACTAGCTAACAGCAGAACTTCACCTCCTCCTCCCCAACTAAACAGCAGAACTTAAACTAGCTAACAGCAGAACTTCACCTCCTCCTCCCCAACTAGCTAACAGCAGAACTTCACCTCCTCCTCCCCAACTAGCTAACAGCAGAACTTCACCTCCTCCTCCCCAACTAGCTAACAGCAGAACTCCTCACCTCCTCCTCCCCCCAACTAGCTAACAGCAGAACTCCACCTCCTCCTCCTCCCCAACTAGCTAACAGCAGAACTTCACCTCCTCCCCCCCCCCAACTAGCTAACAGCAGAACTTCACCTCCTCCCCAACTAGCTAACAGCAGAACTCCACCTCCTCCTCCCCAACTAGCTAACAGCAGAACTTCACCTCCTCCTCCCCAACTAGCTAACAGCAGAACTTCACCTCCTCCTCCCCAACTAGCTAACAGCAGAACTTCACCTCCTCCCCCCCAACTAGCTAACAGCAGAACTTCACCTCCTCCTCCCCAACTAGCTAACAGCAGAACTTCACCTCCTCCCCCCAACTAGCTAACAGCAGAACTTCACCTCCTCCTCCCCCAACTAGCTAACAGCAGAACTTCACCTCCTCCCCCAACTAACTAGCTAACAGCAGAGACTTCACCTCCTCCCCCCAACTAGCTAACAGCAGAACTTCACCTCCTCCCCCCTAACTAGCTAACAGCAGAACTTCACCTCCTCCCCAACTAGCTAACAGCAGAACTTCACCTCCTCCTCCCCAACTAGCTAACAGCAGAACTTCACCTCCTCCTCCCCAACTAGCTAACAGCAGAACTTCACCTCTCCTCTCCCCAACTAGCTAACAGCAGAACTCCACCTCCTCCTCTCCCCAACTAGCTAACAGCAGAACTCCACCTCCTCCTCCCCCAACTAGCTAACAGCAGAACTCACCTCTCCTCCCCAACTAGCTAACAGCAGAACTTCACCTCCTCCCCCAACTAACAGCAGAACTTCACCTCCTCCTCCCCAACTAGCTAACAGCAGAACTTCACCTCCTCCTCCCCCAACTAGCTAACAGCAGAACTTCACCTCCTCCTCCCCAACTAGCTAACAGCAGAACTTCACCTCCTCCTCCCCCAACTAGCTAACAGCAGAACTTCACTCCTCAGAACTCCCCCTCCTCCCCCACTAGCTAACAGCAGAACTTCACCTCCTCCTCCCCCAACTAGCTAACAGCAGAACTCACCTCCTCCTCCCCAACTAGCTAACAGCAGAACTTCACCTCCTCCCCCCAACTAGCTAACAGCAGAACTCCACCTCCTCCTCCCCAACTAGCTAACAGCAGAACTTCACCTCCTCCTCCCCAACTAGCTAACAGCAGAACTTCACCTCCTCCTCGCCAACTAGCTAACAGCAGAACTTCACCTCCTCCCCCCAACTAGCTAACAGCAGAACTTCACCTCCTCCTCCCCCAACTAGCTAACAGCAGAACTTCACCTCCTCCTCCCCCAACTAGCTAACAGCAGAACTCCACCTCCTCCTCCCCCCAACTAGCTAACAGCAGAACTTCACCTCCCTCCCCCCAACTAGCTAACAGCAGAACTTCACCTCCTCCTCCCCAACTAGCTAACAGCAGAACTTCACCTCCTCCTCCCCCCCTCCTAGCTAACAGCAGAACTTCACCTCCTCCTCCCCAACTAGCTAACAGCAGAACTTCACCTCCTCCTCCCCAACTAGCTAACAGCAGAACTTCACCTCCTCCCCCCAACTAGCTAACAGCAGAACTTCACCTCCTCCTCCCCAACTAGCTAACAGCAGAACTTCACCTCCTCCCCCCAACTAGCTAACAGCAGAACTCCACCTCCTCCTCCCCAACTAGCTAACAGCAGAACTTCACCTCATCCTCCCCAACTAGCTAACAGCAGAACTTCACCTCCTCCTCCCCCAACTAGCTAACAGCAGAACTTCACCTCCTCCCCCCAACTAGCTAACAGCAGAACTCCACCTCCTCCTCCCCAACTAGCTAACAGCAGAACTTCACCTCCTCCCCCCAACTAGCTAACAGCAGAACTTCACCTCCTCCTCCCCAACTAGCTAACAGCAGAACTTCACCTCCTCCTCCCCAACTAGCTAACAGCAGAACTTCACCTCCTCCTCCCCAACTAGCTAACAGCAGAACTTCACCTCCTCCTCCCCAACTAGCTAACAGCAGAACTCCACCTCCTCCTCCCCAACTAGCTAACAGCAGAACTTCACCTCCTCCTCCCCAACTAGCTAACAGCAGAACTTCACCTCCTCCTAGCTAACTAGCTAACAGCAGAACTTCACCTCCTCCTCTCCCACTAGCTAACAGCAGAACTTCACCTCCTCCCCCAACTAGCTAACAGCAGAACTTCACCTCCTCCTCTCCCCAACTAGCTAACAGCAGAACTCCACCTCCTCCTCCCCCAACTAGCTAACAGCAGAACTTCACCTCCTCCTCCCCAACTAGCTAACAGCAGAACTTCACCTCCTCCTCCCCCCCAACTAGCTAACAGCAGAACTCCACCTCCTCCTCCCCCAACTAGCTAACAGCAGAACTTCACCTCCTCCTCCCCAACTAGCTAACAGCAGAACTTCACCTCCTCCTCCCCAACTAGCTAACAGCAGAGAACTTCACCTCCTCCTCTCCCCAACTAGCTAACAGCAGAACTTCACCTCCTCCCCCCAACTAGCTAACAGCAGAACTTCACCTCCTCCCCCAACTAGCTAACAGCAGAACTTCACCTCCTCCTCCCCAACTAGCTAACAGCAGAACTTCACCTCCTCCCCCAACTAGCTAACGCAGAACTTCACCTCCTCCTCCCCCAACTAGCTAACAGCAGAACTCCACCTCCTCCTCCCCCCAACTAGCTAACAGCAGAACTTCACCTCCTCCTCCCCCCAACTAGCTAACAGCAGAACTTCACCTCCTCCTCCCTAACTAGCTAACAGCAGAACTTCACCTCCCTCCCCAACTAGCTAACAGCAGAACTTCACCTCCTCCTCCCCCAACTAGCTAACAGCAGAACTTCACCTCCTCCTCCCCCCAACTAGCTAACAGCAGAACTTCACCTCCTCCTCCCCCAACTAGCTAACAGCAGAACTCCACCTCCTCCTCCCCCAACTAGCTAACAGCAGAACTCCACCTCCTCCTCCCCCAACTAGCTAACAGCAGAACTTCACCTCCTCCCCCCAACTAGCTAACAGCAGAACTTCACCTCCTCCCCCCCAACTAGCTAACAGCAGAACTTCACCTCCTCCTCCCCAACTAGCTAACAGCAGAACTTCACCTCCTCCCCAACTAGCCAGACTAGCTAACAGCAGAACTTCACCTCCTCCTCCCCAACTAGCTAACAGCAGAACTTCACCTCCTCCTCCCCAACTAGCTAACAGCAGAACTTCACCTCCTCCTCCCCCAACTAGCTAACAGCAGAACTTCACCTCCTCCTCTCCCCAACTAGCTAACAGCAGAACTTCACCTCCTCCTCTCCCCAACTAGCTAACAGCAGAACTTCACCTCCTCCCCCCCAACTAGCTAACAGCAGAACTTCACCTCCTCCTCCCCCCAACTAGCTAACAGCAGAACTTCACCTCCTCCCTCCTCCAGAACTCCCTCCCCCCCAACTAGCTAACAGCAGAACTTCACCTCCTCCCCCCAACTAGCTAACAGCAGAACTTCACCTCCTCCTCCCCCAACTAGCTAACAGCAGAACTTCACCTCCTCCTCCCCCAACTAGCTAACAGCAGAACTCCCTCTCCTCCTCCCCAACTAGCTAACAGCAGAACTTCAAACAGCTAACAGCAGATCACCTCCTCCTCCCCCCCCACTAGCTAACAGCAGAACTTCACCTCCTCCTCCCCAACTAGCTAACAGCAGAACTTCACCTCCTCCTCCCCAACTAGCTAACAGCAGAACTTCACCTCCTCCTCCCCAACTAGCTAACAGCAGAACTTCACCTCCTCCTCCCCAACTAGCTAACAGCAGAACTTCACCTCCTCCCCAACTAGCTAACAGCAGAACTTCACCTCCTCCTCCCCAACTAGCTAACAGCAGAACTTCACCTCCTCCTCCCCAACTAGCTAACAGCAGAACTCACCTCCTCCTCCCCCAACTAGCTAACAGCAGAACTTCACCTCCTCCTCCCCCCAACTAGCTAACAGCAGAACTTCACCTCCTCCTCCCCAACTAGCTAACAGCAGAACTCCACCTCAGCAGAACTCCCCTCCTCCCCCAACTAGCTAACAGCAGAACTTCACCTCCTCCTCCCCAACTAGCTAACAGCAGAACTTCACCTCCTCCTCCCCCAACTAGCTAACAGCAGAACTCCACCTCCTCCTCCCCCCTAGCTAACAGCAGAACTTCACCTCCTCCCCCCCAACTAGCTAACAGCAGAACTTCACCTCCTCCCCCAACTAGCTAACAGCAGAACTCACCTCCTCCTCCTAGCTAACCAACTAGCTAACAGCAGAACTTCACCTCCTCCTCCCCAACTAGCTAACAGCAGAACTTCACCTCCTCCTCCCCAACTAGCTAACAGCAGAACTTCACCTCCTCCCCCAACTAGCTAACAGCAGAACTTCACCTCCTCCTCCCCAACTAGCTCAGCAGAACTCCACCTCCTCCTCCCCAACTAGCTAACAGCAGAACTTCACCTCCTCCCCCAACTAGCTAACAGCAGAACTTCACAACTCCTCCCCCCAACTAGCTAACAGCAGAACTTCACCTCCTCCTCCCCAACTAGCTAACAGCAGAACTTCACCTCCTCCTCCCCCCAACTAGCTAACAGCAGAACTTCACCTCCTCCCCCCAACTAGCTAACAGCAGAACTTCACCTCCCTCCCCAACTAGCTAACAGCAGACTCCACCTCCTCCTCCCCCAACTAGCTAACAGCAGAACTTCACCTCCTCCTCCCCCAACTAGCTAACAGCAGAACTTCACCTCCTCCCCCTAACAACTAGCTAACAGCAGAACTTCACCTCCTCCTCCCCCAACTAGCTAACAGCAGAACTTCACCTCCTCCTCCCCCAACTAGCTAACAGCAGAACTTCACCTCCTCCTCCCCCCCAACTAGCTAACAGCAGAACTCCACCTCCTCCTCCCCCAACTAGCTAACAGCAGAACTTCACCTCCTCCTCTCCCCAACTAGCTAACAGCAGAACTTCACCTCCTCCTCTCCCCAACTAGCTAACAGCAGAACTCCACCTCCTCCTCTCCCCAACTAGCTAACAGCAGAACTTCACCTCCTCCTCTCCCCAACTAGCTAACAGCAGAACTTCACCTCCTCCTCTCCCCAACTAGCTAACAGCAGAACTCCACCTCCTCCTCTCCCCAACTAGCTAACAGCAGAACTTCACCTCCTCCTCCCCCCAACTAGCTAACAGCAGAACTTCACCTCCTCCTCCCCAACTAGCTAACAGCAGAACTTCACCTCCTCCTCCCCAACTAGCTAACAGCAGAACTTCACCTCCTCCTCCGCAACTAGCTAACAGCAGAACTTCACCTCTCCTCCCCCCAACTAGCTAACAGCAGAACTTCACCTCCTCCTCCCCCTAACTAGCTAACAGCAGAACTTCACCTCCTCCTCCCCCAACTAGCTAACAGCAGAACTTCACCTCCTCCTCCCCCCTCCTCCTCTAGCTAACAGCAGAACTTCACCTCCTCCTCCCCAACTAGCTAACAGCAGAACTTCACCTCCTCCTCCCCCCAACTAGCTAACAGCAGAACTTCACCTCCTCCTCCCCAACTAGCTAACAGCAGAACTTCACCTCCTCCTCCCCCAACTAGCTAACAGCAGAACTTCACCTCCTCCTCCCCAACTAGCTAACAGCAGAACTTCACCTCCTCCTCCCCACTAGCTAACAGCAGAACTTCACCTCCTCCTCCTCCCCAACTAGCTAACAGCAGAACTTCACCTCCTCCTCCTCCCCAACTAGCTAACAGCAGAACTTCACCTCCTCCTCCCCCCAACTAGCTAACAGCAGAACTTCACCTCCTCCTCCCCCCCAACTAGCTAACAGCAGAACTTCACCTCCTCCTCCCCCCAACTAGCTAACAGCAGAACTTCACCTCCTCCCCCCAACTAGCTAACAGCAGAACTTCACCTCCTCCTCCCCCAACTAGCTAACAGCAGAACTTCACCTCCTCCTCCCCCCAACTAGCTAACAGCAGAACTTCACCTCCTCCTCCCCCCAACTAGCTAACAGCAGAACTTCACCTCCTCCTCCTCCCCCCAACTAGCTAACAGCAGAACTTCACCTCCTCCTCCCCCCAACTAGCTAACAGCAGAACTTCACCTCCTCCTCCCCCAACTAGCTAACAGCAGAACTTCACCTCCTCCTCCCCCCAACTAAACAGCAGAACTTCACCTCCTCCTCCCCCAACTAGCTAACAGCAGAACTTCACCTCCTCCTCTCCCCAACTAGCTAACAGCAGAACTTCACCTCCTCCTCCCCCAACTAGCTAACAGCAGAACTTCACCTCCTCCTCCCCCAACTAGCTAACAGCAGAACTTCACCTCCTCCTCCCCAAACTAGCTAACAGCAGAACTTCACCTCCTCCTCCCCCCAACTAGCTAACAGCAGAACTTCACCTCCTCCTCCC
Organism: Oncorhynchus tshawytscha; assembly: GCF_018296145.1. NCBI lineage: Eukaryota > Metazoa > Chordata > Actinopteri > Salmoniformes > Salmonidae > Oncorhynchus > Oncorhynchus tshawytscha. The sequence continues at coordinate 53,607,999 of NC_056439.1, read as the reverse complement.
CAACTAGCTAACAGCAGAACTTCACCTCCTCCTCCCCAACTAGCTAACAGCAGAACTTCACCTCCTCCCCCCAACTAGCTAACAGCAGAACTTCACCTCCTCCTCCCCAACTAGCTAACAGCAGAACTTCACCTCCTCCTCCCCCCAACTAGCTAACAGCAGAACTTCACCTCCCCCCCAACTAGCTAACAGCAGAACCTCCTCCTCCCCAACTAGCTAACAGCCTCCACCTCCTCCCCCCAACTAGCTAACAGCAGAACTCCACCTCTCCTCCTCCCCAACTAGCTAACAGCAGAACTTCACCTCCTCCCCCCAACTAGCTAACAGCAGAACTTCACCTCCTCCCCCAACTAGCTAACAGCAGAACTTCACCTCCTCTCCCCAACTAGCTAACAGCAGAACTTCACCTCCTCCCCCCAACTAGCTAACAGCAGAACTTCACCTCCTCCTCCCCCAACTAGCTAACAGCAGAACTTCACCTCCTCCTCCCCCAACTAGCTAACAGCAGAACTCACCTCCTCCTCTCCCCAACTAGCTAACAGCAGAACTCCACCTCCTCCTCCCCCAACTAGCTAACAGCAGAACTTCACCTCCTCCTCCCCAACTAGCTAACAGCAGAACTCACCTCCCTCCCCCAACTAGCTAACAGCAGAACTTCACCTCCTCCTCCCCAACTAGCTAACAGCAGAACTTCACCTCCTCCTCCCCAACTAGCTAACAGCAGAACTTCACCTCCTCCTCCCCAACTAGCTAACAGCAGAACTTCACCTCCTCCCCCAACTAGCTAACAGCAGAACTTCACCTCCTCCTCCCCCCAACTAGCTAACAGCAGAACTTCACCTCCTCCTCCCCCAACTAGCTAACAGCAGAACTTCACCTCCTCCCCCCAACTAGCTAACAGCAGAACTTCACCTCCTCTTCCCCAACTAGCTAACAGCAGAACTTCACCTCCTCCCCCCCAACTAGCTAACAGCAGAACTTCACCTCCTCCTCCCCCAACTAGCTAACAGCAGAACTTCACCTCCTCCTCCCCAACTAGCTAACAGCAGAACTTCACCTCCTCCCCCCCAACTAGCTAACAGCAGAACTTCACCTCCTCCTCCCCCAACTAGCTAACAGCAGAACTTCACCTCCTCCTCCCCCCAACTAGCTAACAGCAGAACTTCACCTCCTCCTCCCCCCAACTAGCTAACAGCAGAACTTCACCTCCTCCTCCCCCAACTAGCTAACAGCAGAACTCCCTCTCCTCCTCCTCCCCCCCACAGCTAACAGCAGAACTTCACCTCCTCCCCAACTAGCTAACAGCAGAACTTCACCTCCTCCTCCCCAACTAGCTAACAGCAGAACTTCACCTCCTCCTCCCCCTAACTAGCTAACAGCAGAACTTCACCTCCTCCTCCCCAACTAGCTAACAGCAGAACTTCACCTCCTCCTCCCCAACTAGCTAACAGCAGAACTTCACCTCCTCCTCCCCCCAACTAGCTAACAGCAGAACTTCACCTCCTCCTCCCCAACTAGCTAACAGCAGAACTTCACCTCCTCCTCCCCAACTAGCTAACAGCAGAACTTCACCTCCTCCCCCACTAGCTAACAGCAGAACTCCACCTCCTCCTCCCCCCAACTAGCTAACAGCAGAACTTCACCTCCTCCTCTCCCCAACTAGCTAACAGCAGAACTTCACCTCCTCCTCCCCAACTAGCTAACAGCAGAACTTCACCTCCTCCTCCCCCAACTAGCTAACAGCAGAACTCCACCTCCTCCTCCCCCAACTAGCTAACAGCAGAACTTCACCTCAGCAGAACTCCTCCCTCCCCAACTAGCTAACAGCAGAACTTCACCTCCTCCTCCCCCAACTAGCTAACAGCAGAACTCCACCTCCTCCTCCCCAACTAGCTAACAGCAGAACTTCACCTCCTCCTCCCCAACTAGCTAACAGCAGAACTTCACCTCCTCCTCCCCCCAACTAGCTAACAGCAGAACTTCACCTCCTCCTCTCCCCAACTAGCTAACAGCAGAACTTCACCTCCTCCTCTCCCCAACTAGCTAACAGCAGAACTTCACCTCCTCCTCTCCCCAACTAGCTAACAGCAGAACTCCACCTCCTCCTCCCCCAACTAGCTAACAGCAGAACTTCACCTCCTCCTCCCCAACTAGCTAACAGCAGAACTTCACCTCCTCCTCCCCCCAACTAGCTAACAGCAGAACTTCACCTCACCTCCTCACTAGCTAACAGCAGAACTTCTCCTCCTCCCCAACTAGCTAACAGCAGAACTTCACCTCCTCCTCCCCCAACTAGCTAACAGCAGAACTTCACCTCCTCCTCCCCCCCAACTAGCTAACAGCAGAACTTCACCTCCTCCTCCCCTAGCTAACAGCAGAACTTCACTCCTCCTCCTCCCTAACAGCAGAACTTCACCTCCTCCTCCCCCAACTAGCTAACAGCAGAACTTCACCTCCTCCTCCCCCAACTAGCTAACAGCAGAACTTCACCTCCTCCTCCCCAACTAGCTAACAGCAGAACTTCACCTCCTCCTCCCCCAACTAGCTAACAGCAGAACTTCACCTCCTCCTCCCCAACTAGCTAACAGCAGAACTTCACCTCCTCCTCCCCCAACTAGCTAACAGCAGAACTTCACCTCCTCCTCCCCCAACTAGCTAACAGCAGAACTTCACCTCCTCCTCCCCAACTAGCTAACAGCAGAACTTCACCTCCTCCTCCCCAACTAGCTAACAGCAGAACTTCACCTCCTCCTCCCCCCAACTAGCTAACAGCAGAACTTCACCTCCTCCTCCCCAACTAGCTAACAGCAGAACTTCACCTCCTCCCCCAACTAGCTAACAGCAGAACTTCACCTCCTCCTCCCCCAACTAGCTAACAGCAGAACTTCACCTCCTCCTCCCCAACTAGCTAACAGCAGAACTTCACCTCCTCCTCCCCCAACTAGCTAACAGCAGAACTTCACCTCCTCCCCAACTAGCCCAGCAGAAACAGCAGAACTTCACCTCCTCCTCCCCAACTAGCTAACAGCAGAACTTCACCTCCTCCCCCAACTCCTAACAACTAGCTAACAGCAGAACTTCACCTCCTCCTCCCCAACTAGCTAACAGCAGAACTTCACCTCCTCCTCCCCCAACTAGCTAACAGCAGAACTTCACCTCCTCCTCCCCCCAACTAGCTAACAGCAGAACTCCACCTCCTCCTCCCCCCAACTAGCTAACAGCAGAACTTCACCTCCTCCTCCCCAACTAGCTAACAGCAGAACTTCACCTCCTCCTCCCCCCCAACTAGCTAACAGCAGAACTTCACCTCCTCCTCCTCCCCTCCTCCCCAACTAGCTAACAGCAGAACTTCACCTCCTCCTCCCCCAACTAGCTAACAGCAGAACTTCACCTCCTCCCCCCCCAACTAGCTAACAGCAGAACTTCACCTCCTCCCCCAACTAGCTAACAGCAGAACTTCACCTCCTCCTCCCCAACTAGCTAACAGCAGAACTTCACCTCCTCCTCCCCCAACTAGCTAACAGCAGAACTTCACCTCCTCCCCCCAACTAGCTAACAGCAGAACTTCACCTCCTCCTCCTCCCCCAACTAGCTAACAGCAGAACTTCACCTCCTCCTCCCCCCAACTAGCTAACAGCAGAACTTCACCTCCCTCCTCCTCCCCACTAGCTAACAGCAGAACTTCACCTCCTCCTCCCCAACTAGCTAACAGCAGAACTTCCTCCTCCTCCCCCCCAACTAGCTAACAGCAGAACTTCACCTCCTCCTCCCCCAACTAGCTAACAGCAGAACTTCACCTCCTCCTCCCCAACTAGCTAACAGCAGAACTTCACCTCCTCCTCCCCAATAGCTAACAGCAGAACTTCACCTCCTCCTCCCCCCCCCAACTAGCTAACAGCAGAACTTCACCTCCTCCTCCCCCAACTAGCTAACAGCAGAACTTCACACTCCTCCTCCCCCCAACTAGCTAACAGCAGAACTCCTCACTCCTCCCCCCCAACTAGCTAACAGCAGAACTTCACCTCCTCCTCCCCAACTAGCTAACAGCAGAACTTCACTCCTCACCTCCTCCTCCCCCCAACTAGCTAACAGCAGAACTCCACCTCCTCCTCCCCAACTAGCTAACAGCAGAACTTCACCTCCTCCTCCCCCAACTAGCTAACAGCAGAACTTCACCTCCTCCTCCCCCAACTAGCTAACAGCAGAACTCACCTCCTCCTCCCCCAACTAGCTAACAGCAGAACTCCACCTCCTCCTCCCCAACTAGCTAACAGCAGAACTTCACCTCCTCCTCTAACAGCAGAACTAGCTAACAGCAGAACTTCACCTCCTCCTCCCCAACTAGCTAACAGCAGAACTTCACCTCCTCCTCCCCAACTAGCTAACAGCAGAACTTCACCTCCTCCTCCCCAACTAGCTAACAGCAGAACTTCACCTCCTCCCCAACTAGCTAACAGCAGAACTCCACCTCCTCCTCTCCCCAACTAGCTAACAGCAGATCTTCACCTCCTCCTCTCCCCAAATTGGTAACAGCAGAACTTCACCTCCTCTTCTCCCCAACTAGCAAACAGCAGAACTCCACCTCCTCCTCCCCAACTAGCTAACAGCAGAACTTCACCTCCTCCCCAACTGGCTAACAGCAGAACTTCACCTCTCCCCCCCCAACTAGCTAACAGCAGAACTTCACCTCCTCCTCCCCAACTAGCTAACAGCAGAACTTCACCTCCTCCTCCCCCCAACTAGCTAACAGCAGAACTTCCTCCCCAACTAGCTAACAGCAGAACTCCACCTCCTCCCCCCAACTAGCTAACAGCAGAACTTCACCTCCTCCTCCCCAACTAGCTAACAGCAGAACTTCACCTCCTCCTCCCCCCACTAGCTAACAGCAGAACTTCACCTCCTCCTCCCCAACTAGCTAACAGCAGAACTTCACCTCCTCCTCCCCTCCTCTAACTAGCTAACAGCAGAACTTCACCTCCCTCCCCAACTAGCTAACAGCAGAACTCACCTCCTCCCCCCAACTAGCTAACAGCAGAACTTCACCTCCTCCTCCCCCCCCAACTAGCTAACAGCAGAACTTCACCTCCTCCTCCCCAACTAGCTAACAGCAGAACTTCACCTCCTCCTCCCCAACTAGCTAACAGCAGAACTTCACCTCCTCCTCCCCAACTAGCTAACAGCAGAACTTCACCTCCTCCCCCCAACTAGCTAACAGCAGAACTTCACCTCCTCCTCAGCAGAACTTCCCCCCACTAGCTAACAGCAGAGAACTTCACCTCCTCCTCCCCCAACTAGCTAACAGCAGAACTTCACCTCCTCCTCCCCAACTAGCTAACAGCAGAACTTCACCTCCTCCTCCCCCCAACTAGCTAACAGCAGAACTTCACCTCCTCCTCTCCCCAACTAGCTAACAGCAGAACTCCACCTCCTCCTCCCCCAACTAGCTAACAGCAGAACTTCACCTCCTCCTCCCCAACTAGCTAACAGCAGAACTTCACCTCCTCCCCCCAACTAGCTAACAGCAGAACTTCACCTCCTCCTCCCCCAACTAGCTAACAGCAGAACTTCACCTCCTCCTCCCCTCTAACAGCAGAACTTCACCTCCTCCTCCTAGCTAACAGCAGAACTTCACCTCCTCCTCCCCAACTAGCTAACAGCAGAACTTCACCTCCTCCTCCCCAACTAGCTAACAGCAGAACTTCACCTCCTCCTCCCCAACTAGCTAACAGCAGAACTTCACCTCCTCCTCTCCCCAACTAGCTAACAGCAGAACTTCACCTCCTCCTCCCCCAACTAGCTAACAGCAGAACTTCACCTCCTCCTCCTCCCCAACTAGCTAACAGCAGAACTCACCTCCTCCTCTCCCCAACTAGCTAACAGCAGAACTTCACCTCCTCCTCCCCAACTAGCTAACAGCAGAACTTCACCTCCTCCTCCCCCCAACTAGCTAACAGCAGAACTTCACCTCCTCCTCCCCAACTAGCTAACAGCAGAACTTCTTCACTCTCCTCCTCCCCCTCCTCCCAACTAGCTAACAGCAGAACTTCACCTCCTCCTCCCCCAACTAGCTAACAGCAGAACTCCACCTCCTCCTCCTCCCCAACTAGCTAACAGCAGAACTTCACCTCCTCCTCCCCCAACTAGCTAACAGCAGAACTTCACCTCCTCCTCTCCCCAACTAGCTAACAGCAGAACTCCACCTCCTCCTCCTCCCCCAACTAGCTAACAGCAGAACTTCACCTCCTCCTCCCCCCAACTAGCTAACAGCAGAACTTCACCTCCTCCTCCCCAACTAGCTAACAGCAGAACTTCACCTCCTCCTCCTCCCCAACTAGCTAACAGCAGAACTCCACCTCCTCCTCCCCCCCCAACTAGCTAACAGCAGAACTTCACCTCCTCCCCCCAACTAGCTAACAGCAGAACTTCCCTCCTCCTCCCCCAACTAGCTAACAGCAGAACTTCACCTCCCTCCCCAACTAGCTAACAGCAGAACTTCACCTCCTCCTCCCCAACTAGCTAACAGCAGAACTTCACCTCCTCCTCCCCCAACTAGCTAACAGCAGAACTTCACCTCCTCCTCCCCCAACTAGCTAACAGCAGAACTCCACCTCCTCCTCCCCAACTAGCTAACAGCAGAACTTCACCTCCTCCTCCCCCTAACTAGCTAACAGCAGAACTTCACCTCCTCCCCTTCACCTCCTCCTCCCCAACTAGCTAACAGCAGAACTTCACCTCCTCCTCCCCCAACTAGCTAACAGCAGAACTTCACTCCTCCCCCCAACTAGCTAACAGCAGAACTTCACCTCCTCCTCCCCCCAACTAGCTAACAGCAGAACTTCACCTCCACCTCCTCCTAACAGCAGAACTTCACCTCCTCCCCCACTAGCTAACAGCAGAACTTCACCTCCTCCCCCCAACTAGCTAACAGCAGAACTTCACCTCCTCCCCCCCAACTAGCTAACAGCAGAACTTCACCTCCTCCTCTCCCCCAACTAGCTAACAGCAGAACTTCACCTCCTCCTCCCCAACTAGCTAACAGCAGAACTTCACCTCCTCCTCCCCCAACTAGCTAACAGCAGAACTTCACCTCCTCCCCCTCCCCAACTAGCTAACAGCAGAACTTCACCTCCTCCTCCCCCAACTAGCTAACAGCAGAACTTCACCTCCTCCTCTCCCCAACTAGCTAACAGCAGAACTTCACCTCCTCCTCCCCCCAACTAGCTAACAGCAGAACTTCACCTCCTCCTCCCCAACTAGCTAACAGCAGAACTTCACCTCCTCCTCCCCCAACTAGCTAACAGCAGAACTTCACCTCCTCCTCCCCCAACTAGCTAACAGCAGAACTTCACCTCCTCCTCCCCCAACTAGCTAACAGCAGAACTTCACCTCCTCCTCCCCAACTAGCTAACAGCAGAACTTCACCTCCTCCTCCCCCAACTAACAGCAGAACTTCACCTCCTCCTCCCCCACTAGCAGCAGAACTTCACTCCTCCCCCCAACTAGCTAACAGCAGAACTTCACCTCCTCCTCCCCAACTAGCTAACAGCAGAACTTCACCTCCTCCTCCCCCAACTAGCTAACAGCAGAACTTCACCTCCTCCTCCCCCCCAACTAGCTAACAGCAGAACTTCACCTCCTCCTCTCCCAACTAGCTAACAGCAGAACTTCACCTCCTCCTCCCCAACTAGCTAACAGCAGAACTTCACCTCCTCCTCCCCAACTAGCTAACAGCAGAACTTCACCTCCTCCTCCCCCCAACTAGCTAACAGCAGAACTTCACCTCCTCCTCCCCAACTAGCTAACAGCAGAACTTCACCTCATCCTCCCCAACTAGCTAACAGCAGAACTTCACCTCCTCCTCTCCCCAACTAGTTCTAACAGCAGAACTCCACCTCCTCCTCCCCAACTAGCTAACAGCAGAACTTCACCTCCTCCTCCCCAACTAGCTAACAGCAGAACTTCACCTCCTCCTCCCCCAACTAGCTAACAGCAGAACTTCACCTCCTCCTCCCCAACTAGCTAACAGCAGAACTACCTCCTCCTCCCCAACTAGCTAACAGCAGAACTTCACCTCCTCCTCCCCCAACTAGCTAACAGCAGAACTTCACCTCCTCCTCCCCCCTAGCTAACAGCAGAACTTCACCTCCTCCTCCCCAACTAGCTAACAGCAGAACTTCACCTCCTCCTCCCCCAACTAGCTAACAGCAGAACTTCACCTCCTCCTCCCCAACTAGCTAACAGCAGAACTTCACCTCCTCCTCCCCAACTAGCTAACAGCAGAACTTCACCTCCTCCTCCCCCCACTAGCTAACAGCAGAACTTCACCTCCTCCTCCCCAACTAGCTAACAGCAGAACTTCACCTCCTCCTCCCCCCAACTAGCTAACAGCAGAACTTCACCTCCTCCCTCCCCAACTAGCTAACAGCAGAACTTCACCTCCTCCTCCCCCCCACTAGCTAACAGCAGAACTCACCTCCTCCTCCCCAACTAGCTAACAGCAGAACTTCACCTCCTCCTCCCAACTAGCTAACAGCAGAACTTCACCTCCTCCTCCCAACTAGCTAACAGCAGAACTCCACCTCCTCCTCCCCCAACTAGCTAACAGCAGAACTTCACCTCCTCCTCCCCAACTAGCTAACAGCAGAACTTCACCTCCTCCTCCCCCCCAACTAGCTAACAGCAGAACTTCACCTCCTCCTCCCCCCAACTAGCTAACAGCAGAACTTCACCTCCTCCACCCAACTAGCTAACAGCAGAACTCCACCCCCTCCTCCCCAACTAGCTAACAGCAGAACTTCACCTCCTCCTCCCCAACTAGCTAACAAGGGAACTCCACCTCCTCCTCCCCAACTAGCTAACAGCAGAACTCCACCTCCTCCTCCCCAACTAGCTAACAGCAGAACTTCACCTCCTCCCCAACTAGCTAACAGCAGAACTTCACCTCCTCCTCCCCCAACTAGCTATCAGCAGAACTCCACCTCCTCCTCGCCACAACTAGAAAACAGCAGAACACCACCTCCTCCTCCCAACTAGCTAACAGCAGAACTTCACCTCCTCCTCCCCAACTAGCTAACAGCAGAACTTCACCTCCTCCTCCCCAACTAGCTAACAGCAGAACTTCACCTCCTCCTCCCCAACTAGCTAACAGCAGAACTTCACCTCCTCCTCCCCAACTAGCTAACAGCAGAACTTCACCTCCTCCTCCCCAACTAGCTAACAGCAGAACTTCACCTCCTCCTCCCCCAACTAGCTAACAGCAGAACTTCACCTCCTCCTCCCCCCAACTAGCTAACAGCAGAACTCCCTCCTCCTCCCCCACCTCCTCCCCCCCCTCTCCCAACTAGCTAACAGCAGAACTTCACCTCCTCCTCCCCAACTAGCTAACAGCAGAACTTCACCTCCTCCTCCCCCAACTAGCTAACAGCAGAACTCCACCTCCTCCTCCTCCTCCAACTAGCTAACAGCAGAACTTCACCTCCTCCTCTCCCCAACTAGCTAACAGCAGAACTCCACCTCCTCCTCCCCAACTAGCTAACAGCAGAACTTCACCTCCTCCTCCCCCAACTAGCTAACAGCAGAACTTCACCTCCTCCTCCCCCAACTAGCTAACAGCAGAACTTCACCTCCTCCTCTCCCCAACTAGCTAACAGCAGAACTCACCTCATCCTCCCCAACTAGATAACAGCAGAACTTCACCTGCTCCTCCCCAACTAGCTAACAGCAGAACTTCACCTCCTCCTCCCCAACTAGCTAACAGCAGAACACCACCTCCTCCCCCCAACTAGCTAACAGCAGAACTTCACCTCCTCCTCCCCAACTAGCTAACAGCAGAACTTCACCTCTTCCCCCCCAAATAGCTAACAGCAGAACTTCACCTCCTCCTCCCCCAACTAGCTAACAGCAGAACTTCACCTCCCTCCCCCAACTAGCTAACAGCAGAACTTCACAGCAGAACTCCTCCTCCTCCTCCCCAACTAGCTAACAGCAGAACTCCACCTCCTCCTCCCCCTAACTAGCTAACAGCAGAACTCTCACCTCCTCCTCCCCAACTAGCTAACAGCAGAACTTCACCTCCTCCTCTCCCTGCTAGCTAACAGCAGAACTTCACCTCCTCCTCCCAACTAGCTAACAGCAGAACTTCACCTCCTCCTCCCCAACTAGCTAACAGCAGAACTTCACCTCCTCCTCCCCAACTAGCTAACAGCAGAACTTCACCTCCTCCTCCCCAACTAGCTAACAGCAGAACTTCACCTCCTCCTCCCCAACTAGCTAACAGCAGAACTTCACCTCCTCCTCCCCAACTAGCTAACAGCAGAACTTCACCTCCTCCCCCAACTAGCTAACAGCAGAACTCACCTCTCCTCCCCAACTAGCTAACAGCAGAACTTCACCTCCTCCTCCCCAACTAGCTAACAGCAGAACTTCACCTCCTCCTCCCCAACTAGCTAACAGCAGAACTTCACCTCCTCCTCTCCCCAACTAGCTAACAGCAGAACTTCACCTCCTCCTCCCCAACTAGCTAACAGCAGAACTTCACATCCTCCCCAACTAGCTAACAGCAGAACTTCAACTCCTCCCTCAACTTGTTCCCTGCAGTACATCACACATCCAGACCCAGGTTAATCAGGGTACCAGCTATGATAATCTAACAGAGTTGTGGATCTTCTGCTCTTCTCTTGGCTCTGCACTGACAGACTGACTCACTACGTTCTGATTAACAAGGTCTCTCACTCTATTACCTTTCCCTTTCTTTTCTCCTTCCATTTCCCTTTCCTGTTTCCATCCCGACTTTGTCCACATCTCCCCACTGCACAATTGTTTCTCAGACTCATGACAAAATATGTTGAGTAGCAGGAAATAAGCTAAAAGATTCTTGAAAATCAGGACAGTCTTTGTCTAGCAGGGAAACTTCATTTTCATATTTTTCAAAAAATAGATTTTGTTGCACTATTTTTTTTAGCTTGAAATGAACATTTAGGGGAACTTTATAAGGGTTATAACAATTTGGATTTTCTAAATACTTTGATATGTTAATTTCCATGTTAGCTCTATGCCTGGAAATGCCCTGATCTGGAGCAAAGGATCCCAATTTCAAACTCTCCAAAAAAGTATTTAAAAAAACTAAAAAACTGTTAATAATGGATATTAACTGAAACATTTTCTTATGTAGTTTCTTCCAATAGCCCTCTTTGACTTGCAAGGATATTTTATCTCAAAACTTTGATTCCCTTAAAGATGTGTCTATACATTTGGTGAACTGTCAGATCGGTCTAAAATCCTAAATGAATCAGGAATGTGCAGGGTTCACCTATACCATAAGGACCCCTTATTCATGTCCTCATTGCATCTAGAGCAATAAAACCCCTCATGGTCTGGAATGTTCTCTACTGTTGATAGATTTAAACAACCATAAACTGTCAACTCCCTGATAGATTAAGATGTTAATTGAAGTTCAAATATGTTCCATTTAATTAGGTTTAAGAGTCATAAATCAACTGGGGAAAAATGACATTTCTGTGTATACCAACGAAGAAGAAAGAAAAGTAAAATGTTTGTGTACTCCGTAAAACATAAACTCCGTCAGAGTGCTGAAAGTTCTGAAAAAATGGTTTGTATTGAACTTTTAGTATTTTTTTTTTAGGCAAAAAAAAACGTTTCCGTTTTGAGTATCTGTTGTCAATATCTTTTGGGGGTCAATATATAAAATATACTATTTGTATCACTGTTCTGCAACATGTGTCTAAACAAGAGATAATGTTTGCTTTATAATTGTTGTTTAATATTCTATGTAATGCTATGAAATTAGCCTTGGACCTGGCGGGGGGCTGCGAAACAACGTTATGCCACTGGCTGACACACACAGAAATCATTAATCCTGACCTTAATTGTGCCAATTCAGACTTCTCAATAGCTCTAATTACAAGGCTCTTCAGTGAAGACTCAGAAAGCCGCTCAACTGTAACAGAGAAATAATATCTATAGGAACAAAGACTGGTGCTGTGTGGGAGGGGTGGTAAACAGACGGCCCATTTCAGATCTTTAAAGGCTTGTTCCTCTGTGTGTGTGTGTGGGTTCTTCTGTGTGTGTGTGTGTGTGTGTGTGTGTGTGTGTGTGTGTGTGTGTGTGTGTGTGTGTGTGTGTGTGTGTGTGTGTCTCTCTCTGTGTGTGTGTGTTTTTCTCTCTGTGTGTGTACCTCTGTGTGTGCGTTTGATTCCCTGTGTGTGCGTTCCCCTGTGTGTGTATGTTCCTCAGTGTGTACCTCTGTGTGTGTGTACCTCTGTGTGTGTTCCTCTGTGTGTTCCTCTGATTATGTGTGTTCCTCTGTGTGTGTGTACCTCTGTGTGTGTACCTCTGTGTGTGTGTTCCTCTGTGTGTGTGTTCCTCTGTGTGTGTGTGTTCCTCAGTGTGTGTTCCTCAGTGTGTGTGTGTTCCTCTGTGTGTGTGTGTTCCTCTGTGTGTTCCTCTGTGTGTGTGTGTTCCTCTGTGTGTTCCTCTGCTTATGTGTGTTCCCTCTGTGTGTGTGTTCCTCAGTGTGTGTGTGTTCCTCTGTGTGTGTGTTCCTCTGTGTCTGTGTTCCTCAGTGTGTGTGTGTGTTCCTCTGTGTGTGTGTTCCTCTGTGTGTGTGTTCCTCTGTGTCTGTGTTCCTCAGTGTGTGTGTGTTCCTCTGTGTGTGTGTTCCTCTGTGTGTGTGTTCCTCAGTGTGTGTGTGTTCCTCTGTGTGTGTGTGTTCCTCTGTGTGTGTGTGTTCCTCTGTGTGTGTGTTCCTCAGTGTGTGTGTGTTCCTCAGTGTGTGTGTGTTCCTCTGTGTGTGTGTGTGTGTGTGTGTGACTGTGAGGAGTGTTGAAGCAGACTAATCACTCTGCTGCCACCAGGTCACTAAGAACACACGTCGATTTCGGACGTTTGAAAAGATCCCGAGGACGTCAATATATGCTGTCCAATGGCAATCACAGAAATAATTCAAAACAGTGGCATAGCACTGGTCTCCGACTCACTCATGCTCATGCTTTTTAGACCACAGTGCCACAGACACTCTCAATGATCAAGTAAGCAGGGAGATTACTTGACAATACTACACTGAAACAGTGCATTTTGTTTGAATATTTAGTTTTAAGCCTTCCCCAAACGATAGCCCTAACCTTAACCCCTTTGAATTAATACCTAAACTTAACCCCTTGAGTTGATTCTGTTTTAACCCTGCAAACACGTAGAATTAAAGGGTCAAACATCGACGTTCATCCATTTACGTCAAATCCCGAAGTGAAACTATGAGATCAGGTTGGCTGCTTCACTCACTCAACCTCTGTCTGTCTGTCTGTCTGTCTGTCTGCCTGCCTGCCTGCCTGCCTGCCTGCCTGCCTGCCTGCCTGCCTGCCTGCCTGCCTGCCTGCCTGCCTGCCTGCCTGCCTGCCTGCCTGCCTGCCTGCCTGCCTGCCTGCCTGCCTGCCTGCCTGCCTGCCTGCCTGCCTGCCTGCCTGCCTGCCTGCCTGCCTGCCTGCCTGCCTGCCTGCCTCTCTGTCTCCCAATCACTCTCTCTCTACTTCTCTCAATCACTCTCTCTCTCTTTCTCTCAATCACTCTCTCTCTCTCTTCCTCTCTCTCTTTATCTCTCTCTCTTTCTCTCAATCACTCTCTCTCTTTCTCTCAATTACACTTTCTCTCTCATTCTCTCTCTCTTTCTCTCAATCACACTCTCTCTGTCATTCCCTCTCGCTCTCTCTCTCTCTCTGTCTCTCTCTCTCATTATCTCTCTCCCTCTCTCAATTCAATTCAATTCAATTCAAGGGCTTTATTGGCATGGGAAACGTGTTAACATTGCCAAAGCAAGTCAGGTAGATAATATATAAAGTGAAATAAACAATACAAATTAACAGTAAACATTACACATACAGAAGTTTCAAAACAATAAAGACATTACAAATGTCATATTATATATATGCAGTGTTTTAACAATGTACAAATGGTCTCTCTCTTACTCATTCTCTCTTTTTCTCTCTCTCTCTCTCTCTCTCTCCTTCTCTTTCACTTTCTCTCTCACTTCAATCTTCCATTATGATAATCTACAATCTTTGAATATACATCTTTATTTGGGGGTCTTTCTTTAGGCACATGTGGTTGTAGAAACGAGTGTGTGCACGCATTTTAGTGTCTGTAATTTGATGCTCTGTTTACCATTTGCACACTGACATCACACAGCGGCTCAGTCTATCCCGCATGCTGTTTTCAGACAGAGCTAAATCCACGATAGAAGAGGGGGAAAGAAAGAGGTGAATTATGAGAAATGACTTGAAGAACAAGAACAAGAAGAGGATATAGATAGCTGATTGTGGCCTATCAGCTCCCCAGACCCCCCACAAATAAATTAAATGAAGGGGGAAAAAAGTACAACAACAAAAAACATAAAGAACCGCAAATACAATGTCACTTATTAGTGCATTCTTTATTTTTTTTGTAACAGATAAAAACAGGTTGAGATAAACAAATAAAAAGGTCTGTCTGTCTGTCTGTCTGTCTGCAGGTCTGTCTGTCTCTTAGGGCCGTTTGTACTGGTGGGTGTGAGAAATTAGTCGTCTATTAAGAGGGGCGGAGTCTCCTTCCCTACTTCGCAGCTGTTATTGGATCTACAAAGTGTCAGTCAATGCCGCTACCCCCCCCTTTGTTTATAAAGTCAGCGACAATTGATGCAGCGGACGGTACTTTAACCTGTAGTCTACACATCAGGATGATCAGCTGGTCAGCGCGCTGTGGATCAAATCTGTCACTATGGTGACCGTCAGCGCATAAAAGTCCATTATACCGGCGGCACTATGTGAATATAGTGTAAATATTCTCTCAGCATCTTGAATAAGCAACTAAAGGAACAACTGTGGAGGAGAGGGATTTTTTGTTGTTGGGGGGGTTAGCTCTTTCTACCATTTGGAACCTTTTTTGTTTGTTGGTGAAACGTGTTTTAGGCATCAGTCCCAGTTGACTGATAGTTTAAAGAACAAACTAATTTACAACAAACTCGCCCCTCTTATAGTCTCAACTGCGACAGTCAATGATGTTCATCCGAAGCTTCGTTTTTGTAACTTTTTCTCATTATTTCGTACTTCTGTTGATGTGTCATCTCCCTCGGGCGTCCGCTCAGAAGTCCACCGGTCCACGGGTGAGTTGCAACTTTTACTTGTTGACAAAAAAAATAATAAGAGTTATTGTTGCAGTTTTTTTGCAAGTGACATTAACCCTATCAAAACATCCGTCCTTTATTCTAAAATGTTCCGTGTTGAATGATAGTGCTGGCTCTAAGTGTGTAGACAAGGCAACTCTTTCCATTTTATAAATGAAATATCAAACTGACCCCGCAAATTAACTGGAAGCGTTAAGTGCCCCCCCACCCCAAAAAACAGTTTTTTCTTTGTCAAAATATGTTGACAGCGTAGCATGTAAATGATGACTGACTTGTCAAAAATAGGCATTTCTTTGTTGCCGTTTGTGATTTTGTTCCAGCGCCGTAACACATTCCCCTTTGAGTTAGTGGATACGTTCACACAGGTGTCTGTCTACGGGTCAAGTTAGAGTAGCCGCTTTGGTTTGTTTGTCTTAGGGCGATCATAGGGGAAGGTTAGGCAAGCTTGGATATCGGGACGTTAGAGAGAGGTAATAGACGAGATGACATGGTGATGGTAGTTAGTTCAGTAGCATACTGTAAGACCATACTAATAGTTAGTTCAGTAGCATACTGTAAGACCATACTAATAGTTAGTTCAGTAGCATACTGTAAGACCATACTAATAGTTAGTTCAGTAGCATACTGTAAGACCATACTAATAGTTAGTTCAGTAGCATACTGTAAGACCATACTAATAGTTAGTTCAGTAGCATACTGTAAGACCATACTAATAGTTAGTTCAGTAGCATACTGTAAGACCATACTAATAGTTAGTTCAGTAGCATACTGTAAGACCATACTAATAGTTAGTTCAGTAGCATACTGTAAGACCATACTAATAGTTAGTTCAGTAGCATACTGTAAGACCATACTAATAGTTAGTTCAGTAGCATACTGTAAGACCATACTAATAGTTAGTTCAGTAGCATACTGTAAGACCATACTAACAGTTAGTTCAGTAGCATACTGTAAGACCATACTAATAGTTAGTTCAGTAGCATACTGTAAGACCATACTAATAGTTAGTTCAGTAGCATTCTGTAAGACCATACTAATAGTTAGTTCAGTAGCATACTGTAAGACCATACTAACAGTTAGTTCAGTAGCATACTGTAAGACCATACTAATAGTTAGTTCAGTAGCATACTGTAAGACCATACTAATAGTTAGCTCAGTAGCATACTGTAAGACCATTTTAATAGTTAGTTCAGTAGCATACTGTAAGACCATACTAATAGTTAGCTCAGTAGCATACTGTAAGACCATTTTAATAGTTAGTTCAGTAGCATACTGTAAGACCATACTAATAGTTAGCTCAGTAGCATACTGTAAGACCATTTTAATAGTTAGTTCAGTAGCATACTGTAAGACCATACTAATAGTTAGCTCAGTAGCATACTGTAAGACCATTTTAATAGTTAGTTCAGTAGCATACTGTAAGACCATACTGTAGTTAGTTCAGTAGTATACTGTAAGACCATACTAATAGTTAGCTCAGTAGCATACTGTAAGACCATATTAATAGTTAGTTCAGTAGCATACTGTAAGACCATACTAATAGTTAGTTCAGTAGCATACTGTAAGACCATACTAATAGTTAGCTCAGTAGCATACTGTAAGACCATTTTAATAGTTAGTTCAGTAGCATACTGTAAGACCATACTGTAGTTAGTTCAGTAGCATACTGTAAGACCATACTAATAGTTAGTTCAGTAGCATACTGTAAGACCATACTGTAGTTAGTTCAGTAGCATACTGTAAGACCATACTAATAGTTAGTTCAGTAGCATACTGTAAGACCATACTAATAGTTAGTTCAGTAGCATACTGTAAGACCATACTAATTGTTAGTTCAGTAGCATACTGTAAGACCATACTGTAGTTAGTTCAGTAGCATACTGTAAGACCATACTAATAGTTAGTTCAGTAGCATACTGTAAGACCATACTAATAGTTAGTTCAGTAGCATACTGTAAGACCATACTAATAGTTAGTTCAGTAGCATACTGTAAGACCATACTAATAGTTAGTTCAGTAGCATACTGTAAGACCATTTTAATAGTTAGTTCAGTAGCATACTGTAAGACCATACTGTAGTTAGTTCAGTAGCATACTGTAAGACCATACTAATAGTTAGTTCAGTAGCATACTGTAAGACCATACTAATAGTTAGTTCAGTAGCATACTGTAAGACCATACTAATAGTTAGCTCAGTAGCATACTGTAAGACCATACTAATAGTTAGTTCAGTAGCATACTGTAAGACCATACTAATAGTTAGTTCAGTAGCATACTGTAAGACCATACTAATAGTTAGTTCAGTAGCATACTGTAAGACCATACTAATAGTTAGTTCAGTAGCATACTGTAAGACCATACTGTAGTTAGTTCAGTAGCATACTGTAAGACCATACTAATAGTTAGTTCAGTAGCATACTGTAAGACCATACTAATAGTTAGTTCAGTAGCATACTGTAAGCCCATACTAATAGTTAGTTCAGTAGCATACTGTAAGACCATACTAATAGTTAGTTCAGTAGCATACTGTAAGACCATACTAATAGTTAGCTCAGTAGCATACTGTAAGACCATATTAATAGTTAGTTCAGTAGCATACTGTAAGACCATACTGTAGTTAGTTCAGTAGCATACTGTAAGACCATACTAATAGTTAGTTCAGTAGCATACTGTAAGACCATACTAATAGTTAGTTCAGTAGCATACTGTAAGACCATACTGTAGTTAGTTCAGTAGCATACTGTAAGACCATACTAATAGTTAGTTCAGTAGCATACTGTAAGACCATACTGTAGTTAGTTCAGTAGCATACTGTAAGACCATACTAATAGTTAGTTCAGTAGCATACTGTAAGACCATACTAATAGTTAGTACCATACTAATAGTTAGTTCAGTAGCATACTGTAAGACCATACTAATAGTTAGTTCAGTAGCATACTATAAGACCATACTAATAGTTAGTTCAGTAGCATACTGTAAGACCATACTAATAGTTAGTTCAGTAGCATACTGTAAGACCATACTGTAGTTAGTTCAGTAGCATACTGTAAGACCATACTAATAGTTAGTTCAGTAGCATACTGTAAGACCATACTAATAGTTAGTACCATACTAATAGTTAGTTCAGTAGCATACTGTAAGACCATACTAATAGTTAGTTCAGTAGCATACTGTAAGACCATACTAATAGTTAGTTCAGTAGCATACTGTAAGACCATACTAATAGTTAGTTCAGTAGCATACTGTAAGACCATACTAATAGTTAGTTCAGTAGCATACTGTAAGCCCATACTAATAGTTAGTTCAGTAGCATACTGTAAGACCATACTAATAGTTAGTTCAGTAGCATACTGTAAGACCATACTAATAGTTAGTTCAGTAGCATACTGTAAGCCCATACTAATAGTTAGTTCAGTAGCATACTGTAAGACCATATTAATAGTTAGTTCAGTAGCATACTGTAAGACCATACTAATAGTTAGCTCAGTAGCATACTGTAAGACCATATTAATAGTTAGCTCAGTAGCATACTGTAAGACCATATTAATAGTTAGTTCAGTAGCATACTGTAAGACCATACTAATAGTTAGTTCAGTAGCATACTGTAAGACCATACTAATAGTTAGTTCAGTAGCATACTGTAAGACCATACTAATAGTTAGTTCAGTAGCATACTGTAAGACCATACTAATAGTTAGTTCAGTAGTATACTGTAAGACCATACTAATAGTTAGTTCAGTAGCATACTGTAAGACCATACTAATAGTT
The DNA here is from genome assembly GCF_018296145.1 of Oncorhynchus tshawytscha. Lineage (NCBI taxonomy): Eukaryota > Metazoa > Chordata > Actinopteri > Salmoniformes > Salmonidae > Oncorhynchus > Oncorhynchus tshawytscha. Next base: position 53,589,062 of record NC_056439.1, on the reverse strand, counting down.
AGTTCAGTAGCATACTGTAAGCCCATACTAATAGTTAGTTCAGTAGCATACTGTAAGACCATACTAATAGTTAGTTCAGTAGCATACTGTAAGACCATACTAATAGTTAGCTCAGTAGCATACTGTAAGACCATATTAATAGTTAGCTCTGTAGCATACTGTAAGACCATATTAATAGTTAGTTCAGTAGCATACTGTAAGACCATACTAATAGTTAGTTCAGTAGCATACTGTAAGACCATACTGTAGGTTAGTTAGTTTCGTGACATACCCTGTAGTTAGTTTAGTAGTGTCATACCCTGTAGTTAGTTTAGTAGTGTCATACCCTGTAGTTAGTTTAGTAGTGACATACTCTGTAGTTAGTTTAGTAGTGTCATACCCTGTAGTTAGTTTAGTAGTGTCATACCCTGTAGTTAGTTTAGTAGTGTCATACTCTGTAGTTAGTTTAGTAGTGTCATACCCTGTATTTAGTTTAGTAGTGTCATACCCTGTAGTTAGTTTAGTAGTGTCATACCCTGTAGTTAGTTTAGTAGTGTCATACCCTGTAGTTAGTTTAGTAGTGTCATACCCTGTAGTTAGTTTAGTAGTGTCATACCCTGTAGTTAGTTTAGTAGTGTCATACCCTGTAGTTAGTTTAGTAGTGTCATACCCTGTAGTTAGTTTAGTAGTGTCATACCCTGTAGTTAGTTTAGTAGTGTCATACCCTGTAGTTAGTTTAGTAATATGATACTCTGTATTTAGGTTAGTAGTGTCATACCCTGTAGTTAGTTTAGTAGTGTCATACCCTGTAGTTAGTTTAGTAGTGTCATACCCTGTAGTTAGTTTAGTAGTGTCATACTCTGTAGTTAGTTTAGTAGTGTCATACCCTGTAGTTAGTTTAGTAGTGTCATACCCTGTAGTTAGTTTAGTAATATGATACTCTGTATTTAGGTTAGTAGTGTCATACCCTGTAGTTAGTTTAGTAGTGTCATACCCTGTAGTTAGTTTAGTAGTGTCATACCCTGTAGTTAGTTTAGTAGTGTCACACCCTGTAGTTAGTTTAGTAGTGTCATACTCTGTAGTTAGTTTAGTAATATGATACTCTGTATTTAGGTTAGTAGTGTCATACCCTGTAGTTAGTTTAGTAGTGTCATACCCTGTAGTTAGTTTAGTAGTGTCATACCCTGTAGTTAGTTTAGTAGTGTCACACCCTGTAGTTAGTTTAGTAGTGTCATACCCTGTAGTTAGTTTAGTAATATGATACTCTGTATTTAGGTTAGTAGTGTCATACCCTGTAGTTAGTTTAGTAGTGTCATACCCTGTAGTTAGTTTAGTAGGGTCATACCCTGTAGTTAGTTTAGTAATGTCATACCCTGTAGTTAGTTTAGTAATATGATACTCTGTATTTAGGTTAGTAGTGTCATACCCTGTAGTTAGTTTAGTAGTGTCATACCCTGTAGTTAGTTTAGTAGTGTCATACCCTGTAGTTAGTTTAGTAGGGTCATACTCTGTAGTTAGTTTAGTATGGTCATACCCTGTAGTTAGTTTAGTAGGGTCATACCCTGTAGTTAGTTTAGTAGTGTCATACCCTGTAGTTAGTTTAGTAGTGTCATACCCTGTAGTTAGTTTAGTAGTGTCATACCCTGTAGTTAGTTTAGTAGTGTCATACCCTGTAGTTAGTTTAGTATGGTCATACCCTGTAGTTAGTTTAGTATGGTCATACCCTGTAGTTAGTTTAGTAGGGTCATACCCTGTAGTTAGTTTAGTAGGGTCATACCCTGTAGTTAGTTTAGTAGGGTCATACTCTGTAGTTAGTTTAGTAGTGTCATACCCTGTAGTTAGTTTAGTAGGGTCATACCCTGTAGTTAGTTTAGTAATATGATACTCTGTATTTAGTTTAATGGGAAATGTAATGTTTTTTTTTTTTTTTTACCTTTATTTAACTAACTCAGTTAAGAGCGTCTTATTTTCAATGACGGCCTAGGAACAGCGGGTTAACTGCCTGTTCATTGGCAGAACGACAGATTTGTACCTTGTCAGCTCGGGGGTTTGAACTTGCAACACTTCCGGTTACTAGTCCAACGCTCTAACCACTAGGCTACCCTGCCTCCTCTATACTCTAACCACTAGGCTACCCTGCCGCCCCTCCACTCTAACCACTAGGCTACCCTGCCGCTCCTCCACTCTAACCACTAGGCTACCCTGCCTCCTCTATACTCTAACCACTAGGCTACCCTGCCTCCTCTACACTCTAACCACTAGGCTACCCTGCCACCCCATGTTAGGAACTTCATACTCATCAGTGGATCTGGGTGTCGTTTATAGATGGAATAAAACACCTATTGGGTCAGTCTATACCATTATTACATAATAACGACAGAAGTGCATTACATTGCTGTGATTATTGTTATCTGACCCTGTTGGTCATCTATGAACATTTGATCATCTTGGCCATGTTCTGTTATAATCTCCTGTTGGTCATCTATGAACATTTGAACATCTTGGCCATGTTCTGTTATAATCTCCACCTGGCACAGCCAGAAGAGGACTGGCCACCCCACATAGCCTGGTTCCTCTCTAGGTTTATAATCTCCACCTGGCACAGCCAGAAGAGGACTGGCCACCCCTCAGAGCCTGGTTCCTCTCTAGGTTTATAATCTCCACCCGGCACAGCCAGAAGAGGACTGGCCACCCCTCAGAGCCTGGTTCCTCTCTAGGTTTATAATCTCCACCCGGCACAGCCAGAAGAGGACTGGCCACCCCTCATAGCCTGGTTCCTCTCTAGGTTTCTTCCTAAGTTTTGGCCTTTCTAGGTAGTTTTTCCTAGCCACCGTGCCTCTACACCTGCATTGCTTGCTGTTTGGGGTTTTAGGTTGGGTTTCTGTACAGCACTTTGAGACATCAGCTGATGAAAGAAGGGCTTTATAAATACATTTGATTGATTGATTGTTATATTGGTAGTGGACATATTGGTTGATATTGTATTTTGGTCTTCCTGCAAAATAACCTATAGAGTGTAGATGTATGGTCAGTGGGTTGTCTGTGGAGTGAAGTGTAGTGGTGTTTTGTGTAGAGTGTAGATGTATGGTCAGTGGGTTGTCTGTGGAGTGAAGTGTAGTGGTGTTTTGTGTAGATGTATGGTCAGTGGGTTGTCTGTGGAGTGAAGTGTAGTGGTGTTTTGTGTAGAGTGTAGATGTATGGTCAGTGGGTTGTCTGTGGAGTGAAGTGTAGTGGTGTTTTGTGTAGAGTGTAGATGTATGGTCAGTGGGTTGTCTGTGGAGTGAAGTGTAGTGGTGTTTTGTGTAGAGTGTAGATGTATGGTCAGTGGGTTGTCTGTGGAGTGAAGTGTAGTGGTGTTTTGTGTAGAGTGTAGATGTATGGTCAGTGGGTAGTCTGTGGAGTGAAGTGTAGTGGTGTTTTGTGTAGAGTGTAGAGTGTGTTCAGTGAATTTGAAGTGTGGTGGTGTCTTGTGTGTGACTCAGTGATGAGCAGACAGAGTGTCTCTTTCTCCCTCACTGTTTGGATTCCCTCTTATCTGTGTAGAACCATTTGTAACTCTCAAGGGTGGTTCTCTGTATGCTACCTCTCAAGAGCTCTCTGTCTCTCTGTCTCTCTCTCTCTACTACCCTCCCCTTTCTCTCTGTCTCTCTGTCTCTCTGTCTCTCTCTCTACTACCCTCCCCTCTCTCTCTCTTTCTGTCTCTACTACCCTCCCTTCTCTCTCTGTCTCTCTGTCTCTCTCTCTACTACCCTCCCCTCTCTCTCTCTCTACTACCCTCCCTTCTCTCTCTCTCTACTACTCTCACCACTCTGTCTCTCTGTCTCTCTCTCTTTCATAAGTGTCCATCATGCTGGCTAGTCAAACTGAGGAACAAGGATCATGAGAAGGGGAGGGAGAGAGGAGAAGAACGGTGTTGAAGCTACAGATGAGTTAGGTCTTAGACCGGCTGCCATGTTAGTGCCTTTACTCTCTAAATGTCAGCAATGTAACAATAGGACAGTGCCTCCTCCGACAGTTCCCTCCGAAGTGACCTGCTGTAAACAAATCAAAACAGAGCAGCCAATTGAAGATGTTTTTTAGTGTTTAGGATAATGTATGTGAAAGTCTGCACTCTTTTGTGGCGACAACATGTTGCATATCTACTTTCACTGGACATCTTCATGGGTTTTTTATGTTTAATTTTTTTTAAACGAGCAGAAATAAATGGCACAACATGGAAACAACGGCTACGGAGGAGAAAATGGTCTCGGGGACATTCAGACAGAAACCGCATTGGCCCAACTCTCTATAAAGATGACTGGGTCAGGGTTGGTGAGGGTGAGATGTGTTCAGATGGAGCCTGTTATATTTGTAGTCAGAAGGGTGGAGGAATAGAGGATGACTCAGGCACCATATACAGACACTGGTCAAATGTAGTGCACTGTTAGGGAATAGAGGATGACTCAGGCACCCTATCCTCTATACAGACACTGGTCAAATGTAGTGCACTGTTAGGGAATAGAGGATGACTCAGGCACCCTATCCCCTATACAGACACTGGTCAAATGTAGTGCACTGTTAGGGAATAGAGGATGACTCAGGCACCCTATCCCCTATACAGACACTGGTCAAATGTAGTGCACTGTTAGGGAATAGAGGATGACTCAGGCACCCTATCCCCTATACAGACACAGGTCAAATGTAGTGCACTGTTAGGGAATAGAGGATGACTCAGGCACCCTATCCTCTATACAGACACTGGTCAAATGTAGTGCACTGTTAGGGAATAGAGGATGACTCAGGCACCCTATCCTCTATACAGACACTGGTCAAATGTAGTGCACTGTTAGGGAATAGAGGATGACTCAGGCACCCTATCCCCTATACAGACACTGGTCAAATGTAGTGCACTGTTAGGGAATAGAGGATGACTCAGGCACCCTATCCTCTATACAGACACTGGTCAAATGTAGTGCACTGTTAGGGAATAGGGTCCAAGGATCCTTTATCCTCTGATTCGTCTTAGACACTCAACCAATTTAATGTGTTACAATCTTTAAAGCAGAAGCCTGAATATAATTACATACAGACCCTGGCACTAATGCTGTAAAAGAAAAACACTGATGTTTTTTAATGCTTTTATTTGC
>NC_056439.1:53563957-53576457 GCF_018296145.1 Oncorhynchus tshawytscha | reverse complement strand
TCTACATTGTAGAATAATAGTGAAGACATCAAAACTATAAAATAACACATATGGAATCATGTAGTAACCAAAAAAGTGTTCAACAAATCAAATCAAAGAAACCACTACTAAAGGACACCAATAATAAGAAGAGACTTGCTTGGGCCAAGAAACACGAGCAATGGACATTAGACCGGTAGAAATCTGTCCTTTGGTCTGATGAGTACAAATTTGAGATTTGTCCTTGTGAGACACAAAGTAGGTGAACGGATGATCTCTGCATGTGGGGTTCCCACCGTGAAGCATGGAGGAGGAGGTGTGAGGGTGCTTTGCTGGTGACATTGTCTGTGATTTAGTTAGAATTCAAGGAACACTTAACCAGCATGGCTTCAACAGCATTCTGCAGTGATATTCCATCCCATCTGGTTTGGGCTTAGTGGGACTATCATTTGTTTTTCAACAGGACAATGATCCAAAACACTTTCAGGCTATGTAAGGACTATTTGACCAAGAAGGAGCGTGATGGAGTGCTGCATCAGATAACCTGGCCTCCACAATCCCCTGACCTCAACCCAATTGAGATTGTTTGAGATGAGTTGGACCGCAGAGTGAAGGAAAGTGCTCAGAATATTTGGGAACTCCTTCAAAACTGTTGGAAAAGCATTCCTCATGAAGCTGGTTGAGAGAATGCCAAGAGTGTACAAAGCTGTCATCAAGGCAAAGGGTGGCTAGTTTAAGAATGGTATGGTAAATGGTAAAAAATAAAGAAAGAAAAACCCTTGAATGAGTAGGTATGTCCAAACTTTTGACTGGTACTGTGTATGGTGGGGGAAATTCACATTCTAGAATAGTCATGAAATTGGTCGCCAATTGGATGGAAACCTAGCTTTTGTGACAGAATCTTTTTTTCTGTCTGTCTGTCTGTCTGTCTGTCTGTCTGTCTGTCTGTCTGTCGGTCTCTCCCTCTCTCTCTCTCTCTCTCTCTCTCTCTCTCTCTCTCTCTCTCTCTCTCTCTCTCTCTCTCTCTCTCTCTCTCCGTCTCTCTCTCTCTCTCCGTCTCTCTCTCTCTCTCTCTCTCTCTCTCTCCGTCTCTCTCTCTCTCTCTCCGTCTCTCTCTCTCTCTCTCTCTCTCTCTCTCTCTCTCTCTCTCTCTCTCTCTCTCTCTCTCTCTCTCTCTCTCTCTCTCTCTCTCTCTCTCTCTCTCTCTCTCTCTCTCTCTCTCTCCGTCTCTCTCTCTCTCTCTCTCTCTCTGTGTATATATATATTATTGTTGTAATGATAAGGCTTTGCTGTAGTGTTGTTTCAGAGTGAGGTCGTTAGCGTCCTGCTTGCACCATTACTGCTAGCTAACCACCTGGTAACTGTACCAGTGTATCCAAACATTTGAGGGCACAGAAAGGGAAGGGATCAATGATCATAGGAATGAATGAAAGACAGATCTCTTAAATATCGTACAGATCTCGAAAAATAGTACTTTTACATCATGTAGAAACATAAAATGACATAAATTACTTTTAATCTTTAATGACAGGTATTTGTATTTTTATAATAAATACATTTTATTTCTAGGGTTACATATTCGTTTCTAGTGCACAACATGTGCATCAGAAGTAGCTGGAATTCACAGGCTAAATCTTAATCGATTAGAAAATATATACATTTTTGGTGCTCCTAAATTTTATGTTGTGCTCCTAACTTTTTAAAGTCGGGAGCACCAGTGCCATCAATGAAAAATATTAACACAACATAGCACCAATCCTACCTCAGGCCCCAACAAGATTGAGCCATGTCACATTCTGTAGACATCCAATGCTTCTCCATGGATTCTCCATTCTGAACACACTCACCTAATCCCTTGGTCAGATTATTAGAGTGTGGGTGGCTGTGGGTGTCTGGGTTCAACAAGGTGTGGATGACTGGGTTCAACAAGGTGTGGATGACTGGGTTCAACAAGGTGTGGATGACTGGGTTCAACAAGGTGTGGGTGGCTGGGTTAATCAAAGTGTGGGTGGCTGTGGGTGTCTGGGTTCAACAAGGTGTGGGTGGCTGTGGGTGTCTGGGTTCAACAAGGTGTGGGTGACTGGGTTCAACAAGGTGTGGCTGACTGTGGGTGTCTGGGTTCAACAAGGTGTGGGTGACTGGGTTCAACAAGGTGTGGGTGACTGGGTTCAACAAGGTGTGGATGACTGGGTTCAACAAGGTGTGGGTGACTGGGTTAATCAAGGTGTGGGTGACTGGGTTAATCAAGGTGTGGGTGACTGGGTTAATCAAGGTGTGGGTGACTGGGTTCAACAAGGTGTGGGTGACTGGGTTCAACAAGGTGTGGGTGGCTGTGGGTGACTGGGTTCCACAAGGTGTGGGTGACTGGGTTCAACAAGGTATGGGAGACTGGGTTCAACAAGGTGTGGGTGGCTGTGGGTGACTGGGTTCCACAAGGTGTGGGTGACTGGGTTCAACAAGGTTTGGGTGGCTGGGTTAAACAAGGTTTGGGTGGCTGTGTTAATCAAGGTGTGGGTGACTGGATTAAACAAGGTTTGAGTGGCTGGGTTAAACAAGGTTTGGGTAGCTGGGTTAAACAAGGTTTGGGTAGCTGGGTTAAACAAGGTTTGGGTAGCTGGGTTAAACAAGGTTTGGGTGTCTGGGTTAAACAAGGTTTGGGTGGCTGGGTTAAACAAGGTTTGGGTAGCTGGGTTAAACAAGGTTTGGGTGGCTGGGTTAAACAAGGTTTGGGTAGCTGGGTTAAACAAGGTTTGGGTGGCTGGGTTAAACAAGGTTTGGGTGGCTGGGTTAAACAAGGTTTGGGTAGCTGGGTTAAACAAGGTTTGGGTGGCTGGGTTAAACAAGGTTTGGGTGGCTGGGTTAAACAAGGTTTGGGTGGCTGGGTTAAACAAGGTTTGGGTAGCTGGGTTAAACAAGGTTTGGGTAGCTGGGTTAAACAAGGTTTGGGTGGCTGGGTTAAACAAGGTTTGGGTGGCTGGGTTAAACAAGGTTTGGGTGGCTGGGTTAAACAAGGTTTGGGTGGCTGGGTTAAACAAGGTTTGGGTAGCTGGGTTAAACAAGGTTTGGGTGGCTGGGTTAAACAAGGTTTGGGTTAAACAAGGTTTGGGTAGCTGGGTTAAACAAGGTTTGGGTGGCTGGGTTAAACAAGGTTTGGGTAGCTGGGTTAAACAAGGTTTGGGTGGCTGGGTTAAACAAGGTTTGGGTGGCTGGGTTAAACAAGGTTTGGGTGGCTGGGTTAAACAAGGTTTGGGTAGCTGGGTTAAACAAGGTTTGGGTGGCTGGGTTAAACAAGGTTTGGGTAGCTGGGTTAAACAAGGTTTGGGTGGCTGGGTTAAACAAGGTTTGGGTAGCTGGGTTAAACAAGGTTTGGGTAGCTGGGTTAAACAAGGTTTGGGTAGCTGGGTTAAACAAGGTTTGGGTAGCTGGGTTAAACAAGGTTTGGGTTTTAAACAAGGTTTGGGTGGCTGGGTTAAACAAGGTTTGGGTAGCTGGGTTAAACAAGGTTTGGGTGGCTGGGTTAAACAAGGTTTGGGTAGCTGGGTTAAACAAGGTTTGGGTGTCTGGGTTAAACAAGGTTTGGGTGGCTGGGTTAAACAAGGTTTGGGTAGCTGGGTTAAACAAGGTTTGGGTGGCTGGGTTAAACAAGGTTTGGGTAGCTGGGTTAAACAAGGTTTGGGTGGCTGGGTTAAACAAGGTTTGGGTGGCTGGGTTAAACAAGGTTTGGGTAGCTGGGTTAAACAAGGTTTGGGTGGCTGGGTTAAACAAGGTTTGGGTGGCTGGGTTAAACAAGGTTTGGGTGGCTGGGTTAAACAAGGTTTGGGTAGCTGGGTTAAACAAGGTTTGGGTAGCTGGGTTAAACAAGGTTTGGGTGGCTGGGTTAAACAAGGTTTGGGTGGCTGGGTTAAACAAGGTTTGGGTGGCTGGGTTAAACAAGGTTTGGGTGGCTGGGTTAAACAAGGTTTGGGTAGCTGGGTTAAACAAGGTTTGGGTGGCTGGGTTAAACAAGGTTTGGGTAGCTGGGTTAAACAAGGTTTGGGTGGCTGGGTTAAACAAGGTTTGGGTAGCTGGGTTAAACAAGGTTTGGGTAGCTGGGTTAAACAAGGTTTGGGTAGCTGGGTTAAACAAGGTTTGGGTAGCTGGGTTAAACAAGGTTTGGGTAGCTGGGTTAAACAAGGTTTGGGTGGCTGGGTTAAACAAGGTTTGGGTAGCTGGGTTAAACAAGGTTTGGGTAGCTGGGTTAAACAAGGTTTGGGTAGCTGGGTTAAACAAGGTTTGGGTAGCTGGGTTAAACAAGGTTTGGGTGGCTGGGTTAAACAAGGTTTGGGTGGCTGGGTTAAACAAGGTTTGGGTGGCTGGGTTAAACAAGGTTTGGGTAGCTGGGTTAAACAAGGTTTGGGTAGCTGGGTTAAACAAGGTTTGGGTAGCTGGGTTAAACAAGGTTTGGGTGGCTGGGTTAAACAAGGTTTGGGTGGCTGGGTTCAACAAGGTTTGGGTAGCTGGGTTAAACAAGGTTTGGGTGGCTGGGTTCAACAAGGTTTGGGTGGCTGGGTTCAACAAGGTTTGGGGTTGTACGTGCATCATGTGGGAGTTATGTTTAAAAATAAATAAATAATAATAATAATCTTGAACCGCTAACAAGTGTGTCTCCTTGCCAATTCTGACACTCATGGAATGCCGTGTTTGAGACATTACGTCGTTTACCATTTTCCAATAGAGATGTATTATGAAGTCAGTGTATATTACGAAGCTTAAGATCAAAATTCATCCAGACTCATGGACAGATACTAAACGCTGTCAGACTGGAATGATCAATGTGATTAATAAGAGTTAAGACATAGGGAATATAAATGTAGGTCCCATCTGGCAACCTATTCCCTAAGCCATGTGGGCCCTGGTTAAAAAGGAGTGGACTACTAAGGGAATAGCATGCCATTTGAGACACATTCAAAGAACCTCTTTGCCTGCCTCCCACTCCTGGACTCCAACAAGTGGAGACTTAATCATTTTAAAACAGCACTGATATATTATCACAGTAATGTAATTAGGAAACCCTTCATCTAGCTGATTGGTTCCTTGTCTTTGAGATGAAAACCACTGAGGCGTTACTGCTGCTGTGTTAAAAATGATCTTTATAAAAGAAACCCTGAAACCCTGTTTGTCACCATCACATTTGTTGTTGAAATAGAGATGGTGGTTACAATGACAAAAGGAGAAATAGAGATGGTGGTTACTATGACAAACGGAGAAATAGAGATGGTGGTTACTATGACAAAGGGAGAAATAGAGATGGTGGTTACTATGATGAAAGGAGAAATAGAGATGGTGGTTACCATGACAAACAGAGAAATTGAGATGGTTGTTACCATGGCAAACGGAGAAATAGAGATGGTGGTTACCATGGCAAACAGAGAAATAGAGATGGTGGTTACTATGACGAAATGAGAAATAGAGATGGTGGTTACCATGGCAAACGGAGAAATAGAGATGGTGGTTACCATGACAAACGGAGAAATAGAGATGGTGGTTACCATGACAAAAGGAGAAATAGAGATGGTGGTTACTATGATGAAAGGAGAAATAGAGATGGTGGTTACCATGACAAAAGGAGAAATAGAGATGGTGGTTACCATGACAAACAGAGAAATAGAGATGGTGGTTACCATGGCAAACGGAGAAATAGAGATGGTGGTTACTATGACGAAATGAGAAATAGAGATGGTGGTTACCATGACAAACGGAGAAATAGAGATGGTGGTTACCATGACAAACGGAGAAATAGAGATGGTGGTTACCATGACAAACGGAGAAATAGAGATGGTGGTTAACATGACAAAAGGAGAAATAGAGATGGTGGTTACTATGATGAAAGGAGAAATAGAGATGTTGGTTACCATGACAAACAGAGAAATAGAGATGGTGGTTACCATGGCAAACGGAGAAATAGAGATGGTGGTTACTATGACGAAAGGTCAGCATGAATTTAAAGCACTAGTGTGTGTGTGTGTAGTAATTTATCATCATGCCTTTGATTGTCCAGACTAGGCACAGGTCTCCTCTGACCAATAATCCCTATCCGTATGATATGTACTGTACCCAGTGATGCATTTCTAGTACAGCTATCTCATAAAGGCCTAGGGTCTTCCCACTGCATCTCAAATCAAATCAAATGTTATTGGTCACATACACATGGTTAGCAGATGTTAATGCGAGTGTAGAGAAATGCTTGTGCTTCTAGTTCCGACAGTGCAGCAATATCTAACAAGTCATCTAACAATTCCACAACAACTACCTAATATACACAAATCTAAGTAAAGGGATGGAATAAGAATATGTATATATAAATATAAGGATGAGCGATGACCGAGCTACTGAGCGGCATGCAATAGGTGGTATAAAATACATTATATAAATATGAGGTGATTTATGCAAGATATGTAAACATTATTAAAGTGGCATTGTTAAAGTGACTAGTCATACATTTATTAAAGTAGCCAATGATTTCATGTCTGTATGAAGGCAACAGCCTCTCTGTGTTAGTGATGGCTGTTTAACAGTCTGATGGCCTTGAGATAGAAGCTGTTTTTCAGTCTCTCGGTCCCAGCTTTGACGCACCTGTACTGACCTCGCCTTCTGGGTGATAGCGGGGTGAACAGGCAGTGGCTCGGGTGGTTGTTGTCCTTGATGATCTTTTTGGCCTTCCTGTGACATCGGGTGGTGTAGGTGTCATGGAGGACAAGTAGTTTGCCTCTGTCTCATTACTCCAGGTAGTAGTACCCTGATGTCTCTGTACTCCAGCTAGTAGTACCCTGATGTCTCGTTACTCCAGCTAGTAGGACCCTGATGTCTCTTTACTCCAGCTAGTAGTACCCTGATGTCTCTGTACTCCAGCTAGTAGGACCCTGATGTCTCATTACTCCAGCTAGTATTACCCTGATGTCTCTTTACTCCAGCTAGTAGGACCCTGATGTCTCTTTACTCCAGCTAGTAGTACCCTGATGTCTCTGTACTCCAGCTAGTAGGACCCTGATGTCTCATTACTCCAGCTAGTATTACCCTGATGTCCCTTTACTCCAGCTAGTAGGACCCTGATGTCTCTTTACTCCAGCTAGTAGGACCCAGATGTCTCTTTACTCCAGCTAGTAGTACCCTGATGTCTCGTTACTCCAGCTAGTAGGACCCTGATGTCTCTTTACTCCAGCTAGTAGTACCCTGATGTCTCTGTACTCCAGCTAGTAGGACCCTGATGTCTCATTACTCCAGCTAGTATTACCCTGATGTCTCTTTACTCCAGCTAGTAGGACCCTGATGTCTCTTTACTCCAGCTAGTAGTACCCTGATGTCTCTGTACTCCAGCTAGTAGGACCCTGATGTCTCATTACTCCAGCTAGTATTACCCTGATGTCTCTTTACTCCAGCTAGTAGGACCCTGATGTCTCTTTACTCCAGCTAGTAGTACCCTGATGTCTCTGTACTCCAGCTAGTAGGACCCTGATGTCTCATTACTCCAGCTAGTATTACCCTGATGTCTCTTTACTCCAGCTAGTAGGACCCTGATGTCTCTTTACTCCAGCTAGTAGGACCCAGATGTCTCTTTACTCCAGCTAGTAGGACCCTGATGTCTCTGTACTCCAGCTCCAGCTAGTAGGACCCTGATGTCTCTTTACTCCAGCTAGTAGTACCCGGATGTCTCTGTACTCCAGCTAGTAGTACCCTGATGTCTCTGTACTCCAGCTGGTAGTACCCTGATGTCTCATTACTCCAGCTAGTAGGACCCTGATGTCTCTTTACTCCAGCTAGTAGTACCCTGATGTCTCTGTACTCTAGCTAGTAGTACCCTGATGTCTCATTACTCCAGCTAATAGTACCCTGATGTCTCTGTACTCCAGCTCCAGCTAGTAGTACCCTGATGACTATCACTGCTATTTTCTGATTTTCACAATCAGACCTACTGACCTCTGAGTACAGGGAGCCTTGCTGACACCAGACAGGTGACTCTAGTATGGTCACTACTCTGCAGGGTGAATTACAGACAGGTGACTCTAGTATGGTCACTACTCTGCAGGGTGAATTACAGACAGGTGACTCTAGTATGGTCACTACTCTGCAGGGTGAATTACAGACAGGTGACTCTAGTATGGTCTCTACTCTGCAGGGTGAATTACAGACAGGTGACTCTAGTATGGTCTCTACTCTGCAGGGTGAATTACAGACAGGTGACTCTAGTATGGTCTCTACTCCGCAGGGTGAATTACAGACAGGTGACTCTAGTATGGTCTCTACTCTGCAGGGTGAATTACAGACAGGTGACTCTAGTATTGTCTCTACTCTGCAGGGTGAATTACAGACAGTGACTCTAGTATGGTCTCTACTCTGCAGGGTGAATTACAGACAGGTGACTCTAGTATGGTCTCTACTCTGCAGGGTGAATTACAGACAGTGACTCTAGTATGGTCTCTACTCTGCAGGGTGAATTACAGACAGTGACTCTAGTATGGTCTCTACTCTGCAGGGTGAATTACAGACAGTGACTCTAGTATGGTCTCTACTCTGCAGGGTGAATTATAGACAGGTGACTCTAGTATGGTCTCTACTCTGCAGGGTGAATTACAGACAGTGACTCTAGTATGGTCTCTACTCTGCAGGGTGAATTACAGACAGTGACTCTAGTATGGTCTCTACTCTGCAGGGTGAATTACAGACAGTGACTCTAGTATGGTCTCTACTCTGCAGGGTGAATTACAGACAGTGACTCTAGTATGGTCTCTACTCTGCAGGGTGAATTACAGACAGTGACTCTAGTATGGTCTCTACTCTGCAGGGTGAATTACAGACGGTGACTCTAGTATGGTCTCTACTCTGCAGGGTGAATTACAGACAGTGACTCTAGTATGGTCTCTACTCTGCAGGGTGAATTACAGACAGTGACTCTAGTATGGTCTCTACTCTGCAGGGTGAATTACAGACGGTGACTCTAGTATGGTCTCTACTCTGCAGGGTGAATTACAGACGGTGACTCTAGTATGGTCTCTACTCTGCAGGGTGAATTACAGACGGTGACTCTAGTATGGTCTCTACTCTGCAGGGTGAATTACAGACGGTGACTCTAGTATGGTCTCTACTCTGCAGGGTGAATTACAGACAGTGACTCTAGTATGGTCTCTACTCTGCAGGGTGAATTACAGACAGGTGACTCTAGTATGGTCTCTACTCTGCAGGGTGAATTACAGACAGTGACTCTAGTATGGTCTCTACTCTGCAGGGTGAATTACAGACAGGTGACTCTAGTATGGTCTCTACTCTGCAGGGTGAATTACAGACAGTGACTCTAGTATGGTCTCTACTCTGCAGGGTGAATTACAGACAGTGACTCTAGTATGGTCTCTACTCTGCAGGGTGAATTACAGACAGTGACTCTAGTATGGTCTCTACTCTGCAGGGTGAATTACAGACAGTGACTCTAGTATGGTCTCTACTCTGCAGGGTGAATTACAGACAGTGACTCTAGTATGGTCTCTACTCTGCAGGGTGAATTACAGACAGTGACTCTAGTATGGTCTCTACTCTGCAGGGTGAATTACAGACAGTGACTCTAGTATGGTCTCTACTCTGCATGGTAATGGACAGACAGGACATTTTATCTCACAAACCCATCATAATGTTGTTATTATATTCATGTTATATTATGTATTATTTGGTATCATTTGCTGATGGTGATATCTGCAGGTTTAGTGTAAGTCTTGGTGCTGCTGCATGGTTTTGAAGGCCTGTGGATATATTCTGGCTCTCATTCATGACCAGTATTATGGAATTAAGAAAAATGAGAAAGATTTTATGAAGAAATCCAAGGAAAGCACTAACTTGGCCAGTGAAAGAATCCTAACCATTCCCTCTATGTGCTGTGAATGTGTTGTGTTTGTCAAGTAGGAATGGATGGTCTCATTAATGCAGCTGTTTGTCAAGTAGGAATGGATGGTCTCATTAATGCAGCTGTTTGTCAAGTAGGAATGGATGGTCTCATTAATGCAGCTGTTTGTCAAGTAGGAATGGATGGTCTCATTGCTATAGCTGTTTGTCAAGTAGGAATGGATGGTCTCATTAATGCAGCTGATTGTCAAGTAGGATAGATGGTCTCATTAATGCAGCTGTTTGTCAAGTAGGAATGGATGGTCTCATTAATGCAGCTGTTTGTCAAGTAGGAATGGATGGTCTCATTAATGCAGCTGTTTGTCAAGTAGGAATGGATGGTCTCATTGCTACAGCTGTTTTTCAAGTAGGAATGGATGGTCTCATTAATGCAGCTGTTTGTCAAGTAGGAATGGATGGTCTCATTAATGCAGCTGTTTGTCAAGTAGGAATGGATGGTCTCATTGCTACAGCTGTTTTTCAAGTAGGAATGGATAGTCTCATTAATGCAGCTGTTTGTCAAGTAGGAATGGATGGTCTCATTAATGCAGCTGTTTGTCAAGTAGGAATGGATGGTCTCATTGCTACAGCTGTTTGTCAAGTAGGAATGGATGGTCTCATTGCTACAGCTGTTTTTCAAGTAGGAATGGATGGTCTCATTAATGCAGCTGTTTGTCAAGTAGGAATGGATGGTCTCATTAATGCAGCTGTTTGTCAAGTAGGAATGGATGGTCTCATTGCTACAGCTGTTTTTCAAGTAGGAATGGATGGTCTCATTAATGCAGCTGTTTTTCAAGTAGGAATGGATGGTCTCATTAATGCAGCTGTTTGTCAAGTAGGAATGGATGGTCTCATTGCTATAGCTGTTTGTCAAGTAGGAGGGATGGTCTCATTAATGCAGCTGATTGTCAAGTAGGATAGATGGTCTCATTAATGCAGCTGTTTGTCAAGTAGGATAGATGGTCTCATTAATGCAGCTGTTTTTCAAGTAAGAATGGATGGTCTCATTGCTACAGCTGTTTTTCAAGTAGGAATGGATGGTCTCATTAATGCAGCTGTTTGTCAAGTAGGAATGGATGGTCTCATTAATGCAGCTGTTTGTCAAGTAGGAATGGATGGTCTCATTGCTACAGCTGTTTGTCAAGTAGGAGTGGATGGTCTCATTAATGCAGCTGTTTGTCAAGTAGGATTGGATGGTCTCATTGCTACAGCTGTTTTTCAAGTAGGAATGGATGGTCTCATTAATGCAGCTGTTTGTCAAGTAGGAATGGATGGTCTCATTGCTACAGCTGTTTGTCAAGTAGGAATGGATGGTCTCATTGCTACAGCTGTTTTTCAAGTAGGAATGGATGGTCTCATTAATGCAGCTGTTTGTCAAGTAGGAATGGATGGTCTCATTAATGCAGCTGTTTGTCAAGTAGGAATGGATGGTCTCATTGCTATAGCTGTTTGTCAAGTAGGAATGGATGGTCTCATTAATGCAGATGATTGTCAAGTAGGATAGATGGTCTCATTAATGCAGCTGTTTGTCAAGTAGGAATGGATGGTCTCATTAATGCAGCTGATTGTCAAGTAGAATAGATGGTCTCATTAATGCAGCTGTTTGTCAAGTAGGAATGGATGGTCTCATTGCTACAGCTGTTTGTCAAGTAGGAATGGATGGTCTCATTAATGCAGCTGTTTGTCAAGTAGGAATGGATGGTCTCATTGCTACAGCTGTTTGTCAAGTAGGAATGGATGGTCTCATTGCTATAGCTGTTTGTCAAGTAGGAGTGGATGGTCTCATTAATGCAGCTGATTGTCAAGTAGGATAGATGGTCTCATTAATGCAGCTGTTTGTCAAGTAGGAATGGATGGTCTCATTGCTACAGCTGTTCAAATGCAGAACATTTTTCATGGAGGCCTAGAGACTCACACTGGACAGACAGACAGTAGGTCCTTTATCTAGCTCAGTTAAGACTTCCCAGCTGTACTCTTCTACCCGCCTCCCTCTGTAACCAGGACTGGAGAGGGAACATCACTCTTTGGGGTAATGAGTTGTTCGTTCTGATCAGGGTAATGAATCTGAGTTCAGAACTCTTTGTTTGAGCTGCAGTGGTGAGCCCACACATGTACTGCGTACAAAAACACCCCCCCGTTTGACCAGGGCTCACGATATGGTGCACCCCCCCGTTGCTCGGTCTAAAGTAGTGCACTATATAGGGAATAGGGCTCTGGTCTAAAGTAGTGCACTAAATTGGGAATAGGGCTCTGGTCTAAAGTAGTGCACTATATAGAGAATAGGGCTCTGGTCTAAAGTAGTGCACTATACAGGGAATAGGGCTCTGGTCTAAAGTAGTGCACTATATAGGGAATAGGGCTCTGGTCTAAAGTAGTGCACTACATAGGGAATAGGGCCCTGGTCTAAAGTAGTGCACTATATAGGGAATAGGGCTCTGGTCTAAAGTAGTGCACTATATAGGGAATAGGGCTCTGGTCTAAAGTAGTGTACTATGTAGGGAATAGGGCTCTGGTCTAAAGTAGTGCACTACATAGGGAATAGGGCTCAGGTCTAAAGTAGTGTACTATGTAGGGAATAGGGCTCTGGTCTAAAGTAGTGCACTACATAGGGAATAGGG